>NC_056732.1:1089838039-1089978039 GCF_019279795.1 Protopterus annectens | reverse complement strand
TTGCTTATACCATGCTTTGCCATGTAAAATAGACTGTGCTGCACTGGGACTCGAACTGGAAATGCCTGCTCATTAGGCGAACGCTCTGCCCTCTACACTATTGCTGAGATGCTTAATTTGCATATATCATCCTTGTTATCCTCTTCAGCCTTTTAGGCTGCTTTAACGATAGCTAAGCAATGGGCACACCCGTGCACCTACAGTTAGCTATATTCAGAGTTTTAGAAAACAATACAGGAGTTATTCTTTTGATTTTTTATGTCCTGTTGCTGTTGTACACATGGGGGACTGTTGATGGGGATATGTGGACACCTAAGAGCAGTCTCGCTCATTTAGTTTCACTTTCTGCTGTTCAACATTGCAGGGGCATGTTTATTCTGAGAGCTCTGCTCTCAGACACACCCCCTGCACTCATACACGTTCCGTGTAAGCCTGGGAGCTCAGGCAGCACGCCTTCATTACTATGCATGGCACACTGCCGTCCTGGTCCTAAACGGCCACTTCCGTGCAGGATTATACTAGTCCTGCATGGAAGATTAGTAAATCCTGGGATCTATCTTTTGTGATTTCTTATTTTAATTGCACTTTTACTTGTCCATTAATTCTTGCCTATCATGCTTTTAAAATTATTTTTCTTCTCCCAAATGTTTTATTGTATTGTAAACATTAAGCTCATAAGCTAAGCGATCTTTCTTGTTTAATAATTATCTTTGCTTATAATTGTTGTATTTTTGTAATTCTATGTAAAGGCTTTGTATATATTTTGTATTTATGTAATTTTTATGTAATTAATTTATGAATGTTAATGTTTTTGGAGACTTTCTCCCCGGTCCTGAACGTTAACGTTTTTGGAGTCTTTCTCCCTGGGCCTCCACTGAAAATGGGCAAATGCCCAGTTAGACATTCCCAGTAAACAAAAGTAAAATAAAATGAAAATAAAATAAAATAAAAAATAAAAATGTCCTAACATACCCCCCCCACATAACATTTTAGCAACCCATAACATACCCCTCCTAACAATACACTTCTAATTTAAATGCACATATAAGGGGATGCAATAGGTTTGGTTTGGGTTGGGCAGCTAAACTTTTGCTAAGTTGGTAGCAATTCTAACTTTTCTGAGTCTGATATATAGTATGATGCAGTTGTCAATTAAGTGGGTCTTCCTTCTATGCTTTCTATGCATTACCTTTGTTTCTCATTTTGCTCTTAATCTTCAAAGTTAGCCAGGGAAAGATTTGAGCTTGAAACCTTTTTGTGGTTGGATGTAGTGCATCCTAAATTGGAGATAGTGATGAAAAGTTCGGATTTAGTGCTATAGAGGGATTGGACATACTAAAGAAGGCGGACCAGTCTATTGAATTAAGGAACATATTAAGATGAGTTAGCTATGCCTTTGGGAAAGATCTTCCTGTAATTATTTATGGTGGATTTTTAAGACCGCAGAAGGATAAGAGGGACTATACGAGAGAAAGGTCACTTAGGGAATTAAGTGGTATTTTTGTGAAGAGACATCTGTTTTGTATATTGGTCAAGATTAGAGCTAAAGTTGATCTTTTAGCTGTGGTTGTATTAAGTCTAGTACCTGTATGTATTAACTGTACTAAGTTGAGTTACTGCAGCATTTTATTAGAGGGAGCTGAATCCTTTCCTGGCCATTTACATTAAAGTCCCCTAATAAGATAGTGTTATTGCTGACCCTTATAGGGAAAGTTTAGCAGAGTATTGAGGATGAGGGTTACAGAAGGAGGAGAAGTAGAAGGAATATAGACTGACCCAACCCAAAGATGAGTGTGATCACCTAGTGTGAGATGAGAGGACCCAGATGGGGCTTTAATCATTACTTTGAGATTTCTATACATTAATTATATTAATTGTTATATTATTTATATGTTTTCAGAGATGGCTAGAAGGTGTGTATTTATGGGGTGGGGTGGGGACTACTAACCAAAGCTCTGTTTTTCTATTTATCGTTTAGACTACATGAATTTAGGAAGGCAATTTTAAGGCCTTTATTTTTATTTAGGATGTTGCTAGCAGTAGTAGATTATGTATAAAGTTGATATGGACCTGGGTTAGTATGTACATTTCCAGATCTGGGTAGTTCTAGCAGGGGATAAAAATGTTTCCATAAGTACTTGTTAAAAGAAAAAAGGCCTCTGGCTGGCTTATCAAGCTGTGGTTTCCCTGGATTCCAGCAATAGAGTTATCTGGGTACCCATCTTTATTGTAATGGACAGCATAATTCTTAACCTCTTTGGGGAAAAGGACATGTACTGCTACTACCCTAGTTTTTAGGCCTTGATGAGCCAAACTAGTATGCTTACATTTCATTAGCCATTCCTTAACAAATTGAAGACTAAGGAAAAGGGGGTTGAGGATGATTACCTAAGAGAAGAGATGCTTCATTTGTGCATTCTCTCTGCTCAAGCTGTAATGCATTCCAAGAAATGTACCTATGATGCACTAGATGCATCATGCAGGGCAATAACTACAAGGTCAATGAGTTGTAGACATGCTTTTCTGAGACAGTCTTTGCCAGATCATTTGATGCCACAACTCCTTAATGCTATTCTAGATAAGGACCTCCTTTTGAACCCATGACTATGAAAGTTTTTTTTTCTTTTTTGTTTTTTGAGGGAAAAAAGGTAAACCATGAAGCAGGCCAGGAAATTATTATTTTTTTCATTCCCAGGTTCCAAAGTCTATCCAGAGTTGTAACTAAGAGTTTGGCCACTCTCTCTCAAACAAGATAAAGGTAAGCATCACAAATGGATGAAGCCATGCTATAGAAAACAATGGCAGACATAGTAAAAGAATAAACCTGGGTGCCTTCAGGGCAGAGACCAGCAAAGGGAATAGTTATAACTCTGTCAGGCTGCCTCTCCCGTTCCCCAGAAATGCGACTCCACCCACCTCCTCAAGAGTACAGTGCAGCATGGGTCAGTTTATGGAGAGGGAAGAATATAACCTAGGACCAGTGTGTCCTTAGCATCCTGAGGCAAAGTTGCAAACCATGCATACTCAAATTTTTAGGGGTTCCTTCTTTTCCCCAAGGGGCAAATGCTCATGCTTCCACTTCTGTTGGAGGACCTCCTAAAGTAAGAAGCCTCAAAAAGAGTACCAAAAAGGGGAGAATAATATAGGATTCTTCCCAAGATTCTCTTTGGTACCTAGAAAAGAAAATGAAAAAAAAAGAAAAGAAAGGACATGGATGTCTTTCAAGATGGCAGCTGACTAAGCACATTAATTACAACTATTCCAGTGTGAAAGCTGATAAACTATTAAAAAGCCAATACAAGTTACAAATGTTGGGGGAACATCAGTTATTGGCTAGTAGATAAATTGCCTGGATGTCGGCAAAGATAAAAATCTAAGAAAAGTAAGAACGTTGCCCAGGAAAGAAGGAAAAAGTTGTTTATAGGAAAAAGCTCATGGCTAATCATCAGGAAGCAGGCTTACTTGCAACATTGATGCAGGAGATGGCTTCCAGTAAACTAGAAGGAAAAAAATAGATGAGATGCACTCAAAAATATTTAAAGTGGGACATTGAAAGAACATACCAGAAATTAAAAACATGATAAAAGTAGTAGTTTTAAGTAACCAATATGATGAACTCAAAACTTGGAAGACGTCAGAAGTAGAAATGGCAAGAATGATGAAGAGAAAGACATCAAATGAAATGCTTCAAAAATATTAGACCTAGAATATTGAGCATGAAGGGAAACCTGCTTTTTTAATACTAGAGACGTTGGTGGAAACAGACTGCATTAACATTATGAAGCTATAAATAAGTTAGAGGACCGGTGTTCTATAGGTGGACTTGTTAATCAAGGAGACACACTACAGAAAGCACCCAAGGTCCACCTTGGTTAAAATGCAGCAGATTTTGTTTATTTTATTTTACATTTGTTGACCGGGATTGTCTGACTGAACTGAAGAGCCCTTTTTCAGCGCAGGCCCGGGGAGAAAAGCTCCAACATATTGTACAATTTTCATTATAAGTTAGCATTAAACAGCAATGTTACAGGATTATTACAAGGCATTAAGTAGCAATACAATGTTATCCAGTGTCAATAATCAGGAGTATAGCAAAACTATTTCAAGATGTACAAAAAGAAAATATGTCATTAAGATGAATATAGTTTTCTGTTAAGGAATGTAATCATAATGTAGTTGCACGAAGACAAAACAATTACAATATAATGTTTCTATGAGGTGATTTGCTTAATAGATTTTAGAAGACAGAAAGAGTAGTGAAGGAAGATTAGAGAGAGCTAGTGATAAGAGTGAGTTAAGGGCAGAAAGTAGATTAAGGTATGGAAAGTAGGGGATGTTTAAGGAGGGAGAGTGCAGTGGCAGGACTAGTGACTTTTAAAGTGGTGGCTGTCTTAAATTGTTTAGGATGTGTAAGGATCCTGATTTCTAGTGGGAGCCTATTCCAGGCAATAGTGGGATGATAGCTGTACATGTTGCATCCAAATTTACACTTGGGTTTGTAGATTTGTAGTAGGTCTTGGTTAGAGCTTCGGAGAGGTCTGGGGGGAGAATAATGGGAGATGAGAGGGGATAGTGCTGGGCAGTAGGAAGGCTGGTATAGGACAGAATGGGTGATCTGAAGCTGAGAGAGAAGAAGCTGGTGGGGTAATTCAAGTCACTTTAGGTGTTTTAGAGAGAGCCAGTGATGGGATTTGTAAGTTTGTTGGGCAGCAAATCTAGCTACCTTGTTGTAGGTAGATTTGAGTTTGGTCAGGAGGACTGAGTTAAGATTTGTGAGAATTTGAGAACTGTACATTTGACTGGGTAGACGTTAGATAAGAGAGAGAGTAATCTTGGCTTCAGAGGTAATGAATGTCTTGTTACGGTAAAGGAGCCCTAGTTTTGAATGAGTCTTTTTGATACAGTTATTAACATGCAAGTCAAATTTAAGCTGATTGTCGATGGTTACGTCTAAGAGCTTAGCGCTGGATTCTACCTGAATGGAAGTGTTATTAAGGGACTGTATGGAGAAGGAGTGTTTAATATTGTTGAATGTTTTAGGTAGGAAGAGTAACAGCTTTGTTTTTTAGGGTTAAGGATGAGCTGGTTGTTGGAGAACCATGTTTCAACTAAGTTAAAAGATGCCTGAGTATCTGACAAGAGCTTAGAGGGAGAGTTGGCTGTGGTATATAATGCAAATAATGTATATAAATTATGTAAATGGTTCTGATAAAAACTTGGCAAAAAGAAAGGTGCTGAAAGTTGGAGATGCCACCTTTTCTGGGGTTGGGGTTACATGTTCAATATTTGACCAAAAGTGTATGTTTGTTCTAGTCATTAAGAGTTGTAGAGCCACTGATGTGAGATTAAAACTGTTATAGTGTTCAGGATATTTTTCCAGGTGGGTTGGAAATGTATGTGAAGGCTGATCAAGCTTTGAAGGGAATAAAAAAGTTCTGCCAGAGCTCTGTTCAGCAAAGTGGGGGGGGGGTCTGCTTCTTAGATCTTTGCAAGTAGTGATGAGGATTCAAGAAACACAGTACCATTGATACCATTTCCTTTGTTCCAAAATAAAACACTTGAGCAGCAGACAGAAGCACAGGCCCTGACCAGAAGAATCATGAAAAAAGTTTGATTTTAACCAGATGCTGGTACTGTGAGAAGGTGAGGAATTGGAAGAATAACAATCAGGAGAATTGTGTGAATATTAGGAGAAATGGAAAGTGTTAATCCCACTAAAATTAGTCAGATAACTGAAAAGACAAAATTTAATTTTCTGCCAGACAAGAAAAGCCGGGATTCGAACCAGAATCTAGTGTGGTGAGAAGGGGAGAACTGTGATGACTAATAATGTGAATTTGGTAAATAGTAGAACTGTAGAGCATCAACCCAGCTATGTGTTGCTTATTTCCAACTGGTGGAAGAGCTGAAACATACAAATCATACCTTATTGTTGCCCCTAAAGGTAGAAAAGATTATTGTAAACATTTTCTATTTTAAATTATTATTGCAAAATATAATCCATTAGTGTACAGTGTGTTATGAAAACTTACTGTAACCCTGGTGTGTTGTTTTTTGGGGGGTGTATTAGTTAGCTTGTATTTTTCTAAGTGTAAGGTTGTAAAAGCCTAAGAATAATAATGTATAGTGTGCAGGCTGAAGTGACAGTTTTGAAATATTAGCTGACTTAATTAGCAACAATAACCCAAGAAAGAAAACAGTTAAGTAACTTATTTACCTTGTAGCAAGAGAAGATAATCTAGGAAGTATCATGGCAAAGATGAACAATGTGGTGATCTGTTGCTGCTGGGGTGGGTTATAAGTGTGTATAGAATTGTTTACATAAACATAAAGGTTAATTTCTTCTTGATAAGAATAAGATTAGGAGAATAGACTAAAGAATATAGATTGCCAATGTGGTGTTTTTCTTATTTCCTTAAGTTAAACATGTTAAAAATAAAACATGGACTGAGGGCTGGCATAATTGTTAAAATGTTTACCTTACAGACACAAAGTACAAGCTTTGATTTTCACCTTGGGGAAACATGGCTAGGCTTAAAAAGGCCATTTGAGGTTATTATCCTACTAATTACCTAGGGTTGTGGGTTGGCATAATGGTTAAGGCATTTACCTGACAAACAGAAGACACATGGTTTGATTCCCACCTTTGATATGGAAGTTGGCTAGGTATAAAATAGCCTTTAAGAATAGCTAACCTGCAACTTGCCTATAATGTGTTTTGGCTTTAATGGAAAAGCTCATTCAGACTCTGTCATCTGCCCACTATTTCCTGGAGACTGCTAATAACTGCTTCATAGGTCAAACTTGGACTTTGTGCTTATATTTTGCTCCTGGTGAGAGGGAACAGAGTGCATTGATTCCTGATTGTTTCTGATTGAGCATTGAGTCCCTGTGTTGAACCTTGCTGATTGATCTGGTTCATATTTCAGACATCTACCAGGAACAGGCTACAAGTAGCCTATAGACCCCTGCAACATCTAGGACAAGACTGTTAATCACCAAAGAGCCTGTATCTTGCTTCTCATCTTGGGGTCAGTGCTACTGTTTTGCCCATGGTTAGAGAAGAAACAAAGGAGCATTGTATCCCAGCTGTGTGAGGCTGTGGTGAGACCAGCACTAGTAGTAACCAGGAAGTAGCCAATTGATTGAATCACCTATTTTCATTATTTTTGACAAAGCTAATTTATTTCTTTTTAGTAAGTACTGCTTGATTAGCTGCTGTCTAACTGAACTTCAGAATATCTCACCAAACATTTCATCCATAAACTATCAGGATTTACTTATTAGTTTCCCCTCACATGTTTGGCGGTTCCCTGTATAGACTCACACACCTTCAGTTGACATTTTTTCTGTAAAAGCACCCATGAAATTTCACCAATACCTAGTTGTACACAGTACAGATAGTTTGTAGTGGCAAGCACTGCCCCCAGAGATGCCAGAAGATATATCAAACCTACTGACCAACAAATTCAGCTTTAATGATATCCGTCTCATCTCCTCAAACTCCCGTCAGGAAATACCATCAAATATAACTAACTCCCCTTCTGTCACTATGGAACAGGTCCTCAGTGCTCTCTCTGAGGCCAAGAATACTGCATCAATGGGCCCAGACAATATCCCAGGCTATTTTTTTAAATATCATGAAACATGACCTACCCGGCCCTCTGAAATTATTATTTAACTGTTGCTTCCAATGAGACTGCATGCCTCATGAATGAAGAACAGCAACAGTCATCTCTATGCACAATGGTGGGCCATATACAGACAATGGAAACTACAGACCACTAAGGCTCACTAATCTCATATGCAAAGCTATGTAAATAATTATCATAGAAATAATCAATAATGACATAGGAAACTTCCACACACTGGATCTAACTCAATTTGGTTTAGTCAAGGGCAGGTCATGCCTACTCAACCTGGTAAGAAGGTCATCAAAGCAATGGATGAGGATACAATGATTCACACTGCTTACCTTGACTTTGCCAACCCATTCGACACAATACCCCACTCTAGTATTTTTGACAGATGCAAGATGTTGGGTATAAATTCTTATGTCATCCAGTGGACAGCCAGCTGGCTCACAGACAAGACCCAGGAAGTTAGAATCTGGGAATCCACCGCTACAGAGTGTCCAGTTACAAGCAGAGCCCTTCAGGGATCAGTCCTGGGACAGCTCCTTTTTGACATTTACTTCTCAGATGTCAAAGCCAATGCCAAGGACCTCTGGCTAACTAAATCTGCAGATGATTGCAAATTAGGAGCAGTTATAGAATCCCACACTGACTCAAGTGATCTACAGGAAGAGCTGACACAAAAAAAATAACTTGTGTCAGAGCCATGGACTAAAACTAAATGCCAAGAAATGCATAATAATTTCCTTTGGGGAGTCATCTACCCCTGGTAACTATCATATTGACAACACACCTGAAAGAGTCCACCCAGTAGTCAGGGACTTGGGGACAGACGTAGACAGTATTCTAGCCTTCGGCCATCATATGTCTACAGCATTGAAGAAATCTTTCTATTTCGTGCAACTTATAAACAAAAGTATGGCATATAGGTCCAAGGAGGTCATTGTTCTACTGTATTTGGCATTCCTCAGACCTAGCATTGAGTACAACACCCCATTTAGTATGTATCTAGCCAGGCACATCCAACATCTGGAACATCCACAGAGGTTCTTCGGTAAAAGAATGCAGGATGTAAGTAACACATCTTATGCAGACTGTCTCAAGGCCTTATACTGCCTCCTACAAGCTGTTGAGGGGGAGATCTATGCCTGGGTTATAAGGCATTGTCAAACACCACCCTGTTTTATCTCCTGCACATCCGCAAAGCAAATAGCACCAGAATTACCCATTCTAAAACATAACCTTGCTTGTGATATAGCTTGATTGTTTTGTGGAATAAATTTTGAAATTTTGAATTTTCCTGGTTCTGGAGTCCGTGGTTATAGATTTTATCAGCATCTTATTCTTTGCCGGTGTGGCAGTTTAACATTTGGCGGTGTTGCAGTTTGGTTTCCTGGTTCATTGGCGTACAGCGGTCATTTACGCCACCTCACATTTCTTTCATAAATAGAACCTGCGGGAGAGACAGGTATGTATCTCAGAGACTATCCCTTTTCTGGTACAGGCTCTCCATCCATGTGAAGCAGAGTTTCTTCCTAACCCAATTCAAGTGTAACTTGAATAACTGGTTGGGTGACAGGAAATTCATTCTTGGTTTGGCACCCATGCCTTTAAAGGACACAGGCGCCCTATAAATGGTTTATCTCCTAGACCCCTGCTTATCAAGGGTAACAGAATTTTGTCAGAGATTTTGGATGCATGGTTAGGTTTAAAAAGGTCCTTGTCATCATTAACCTAGTACAGAAGTGTGACATCCCCTTTCTGGGCCAGTAATCAAGCAGTCTGAATCCTCACCACTAATGCTGGAGAAGTAAGTTCACTTTGAACAAAAATAGATACACACAGTATTTCCAGATGCAGATCTCTGCATCAAGCACAAATTCCCTTAAGATCACACAGGGAACACACTCAGTCCAGGGTTTGGATTTCTCACTCTCTCTGTCTCCCTCCAAGTCCCCAGTAAAACACCTCACTGGCATAGCTATAGAGTAGAGTCCTCAGCCAAGTTGTCCAAGCCAATTCCTCTAGCACCCTCTCTGTGAAACCAGTGCTTCATGTCCCTTCTCTAAGCAGCTGACACACACACACTTCTTGAGATTTGATTTGTACGCACACACACGCACACACACACACACACACACACACACACACACACACACACACACACACACACACACACACACACACACACACACACACAAAAACACACACACACACACACACACACATACACACACACACACACACACACACACACACCTGGGAAACTCTAGCACAGATTTGCTAGCTATGCCCCCTTCTGCCCAGACTATAAGGTAGATACACTACTACCTGACAGACACTCCAAAGCCAGATACTCTAAGGCTCTTACAAGGGTAGATTTAGGGTAGGGTACAATTATACTAAGTGAAATTAATATTAATACAAATGATAGTGTTTGGCCAATGGGGTAAGGCTTTCAGGAATGGCCACAGTGTCACCAAATAGATGTAAGTCCTCTCAAAGTTTAAAATATTATCTAAGGGACCAGTCATAATGAAAGGTTTAAATATATTTAATAATAAATAACAAAAGAACATCAAAATACTAAATATCTATTTACAATAAACACAAGAGTTGCAATCACAGGAAATATTAAATTAACACAGATGAATAGATTCAAACAGATACAGAAAATCATTTCTTAACTAATTTTGCTATATTTTCCTGACTGATCTAAAAAAATTACTATTCACTGGTAAACTTACTAGAGCAAGGCAAGATTAAGTAGATTAGGGGTCCTTCCTGGTCAGGTTTCAAAAAACAGGCTGCAATGAGACTTCAATCTCATCTAGTATTAAACATAATTTTGGCCTAGATTACATAATGACATCACATACATCTGGTCACCTGCCTTCTGGTTTCCATGCTACCCCCCATTGCTGGAAACTGCCAGGATTTAGCACATATGTGTCAATAATACACACTCATGGGGCTTCCTAACATCTATTGCAGCTTCTGGAAGTCAGAAAACAATTTCAAACCTCTACCCTTCAGAGTAGCAGTTATTTCACCCCAAAGACAATACAGAAACATTCCTAGTACAGAGTTTTTGTCTTCAGCTGCATTAAAAACTGTAAGATATAATCTTGATCTCCTATGCCAGGTAATTTAATTTCAGAACATTTTTCAAAGTTAACTGCACTTGGGCTGTGATTAACCTCTTCTCTTCCATTGTTACAATATACTCATTTGAACAGTTACAATGCATACATTTTATCACGCATGTATATTACTTTTCTGTCCAGCAGAACCAGCTGCTGACACACCTTCAACACAAGCAAATCTCACAAATACATCTTCAGCACAATCATCTGTACAAATCAGTCCAAGACACACATGACATATAATTCTTTACAAAACTCCAGCTAGCCATGCTGGCATATGTTACACATCCAATGCACTACTTCTCCTGGCTTAGATGGCAATACCTTACATCATCATATCTCTCCCCCTTTGAAGAATCGAGCTAGTTTTTCAAGTAACCTTTGAGAAACATGTCTTGAGAGAAATGAGCCTGTCTGGAATACATTAACTCATACCTTGTCTTGAGAGTCCATTTGCATCAGCATTGATGGCCCCACTACAGTGCTGCACTGTCATGTCATATGCCTGCAGCCCTAGGCTTCACCTTAGTAACTTTGCATTTTGCTGGCTGGCTCAATGTAGCCAAAAGTCCCCCTCAGACTCTTCCTGCCTCCCACCGCAAATACTCAGCAACAGGGCCTCCCTATCATTGTAAGGCTTCATCATGTTAGCATGGTACAATTTGTGCCCCTGTCTCCTGCCTAGAAGTTCTACTATATAGTTAACATCACTGACCTTCCTTACCACTCTGAAGGGCCCTTCCCAAGCTGCCTGTAGCTTATTGTGTCTGACACAAATGAGAACCATAACCTGTTGTCCCATAGCATACTCTTGGGCTCGAGCATTCCTGTCATACCAGACTTTTTCTGCTGTTGGGCTCCTGCCAGGTTCTCCTAGGCTAAGCCCATGAGCTCCCTAAGCCTTGTCCTGAGGTTTAGGGCATATGCCACAACAGACTCCTTGTGGGATTCACACTCACACTCCTACTCATCATGAATAAAATCTAAAGGCCCCCTCACCCTATGTCCATACACAACTCAAAGGGTGAAAACCTTGTGGAGTCCTGGGGTATCTCTCTGTATACAAACAGCAAATGGGGCAAATATTTGTCTCACTGTCTCTTAAACTGGTCTGAAAAATGCCCATAGCATGGTCTTTAGTGTGGAGTTTAACCTCTCCACAAGACCATTAGTCTGGGGATGGTAGGGGGTGGTCTTTAGGTGCTTCACCCCACAGCGCTTTCACAGAGAAGCCAGCAGGTCTGACATAAAATTGGTACCTCTGTCAGTCATTATTTCTCTCAGGAAACCTACCCTGCTGAAAATCTCTAACAAAGCATTTGCCACCTTCTCTGCTTCGATAGAAGGCAGATCCACCGCCTCAGGGTATCTAGTAGTATAATCTACTACCGCCAGGATATACTTCTTCCCTGTGGAACTTGGGGTACTCAGAGGCCCCACAATATCCATAGATACCCACCAAAATGGCTCCTCAATCACAAGCAAAGGCATCAAAGGAGCTTCGACCTTCTCTCCTGCCTTGCTTACTTTTTGACACTGCTCACAGGTCCTGCAGTACTCTGTTACATCCCTAGTAATTCCAGGGAGTAAAAGTTCTGCATAATACATCTCTTGGTACACTTTATGCCCATATGCCCTGCAAAAGGAATGTCATGGGCTATGACTAGAAGTGACAGATGGCAGGCTCTAGGCACTACCAACTTCTGTATTACCTCACCCTCTAGCTCTCCCTCAGGGGTCCACTCTCTATACAATAACCCTTTGTTCCAGTATACAGACTTCCCTTTTCCTTGAAGATCAGGTGCCTCCCTAGCTACCTCCCTCAAGCCTCTTTATGTAGGATCTGAGAGCTGAGCCTATCTCAATTCTATCTTTGTAACTCTTCCCAGCTCCCCTTCCACAAGAAGTCTGGTATCTTCTGACAGCAGTGCCTCACTGTCAGCCTAGATATTACCACTCACCTCTGCCCTTGCAGTCACTCTGTCTAAGGGAACATCAGCACCTACCAGTAGCTGTGGCTCATCTTCAGGCTCATTGCTACAAGATATGTCCCTCCCTGAAATAGCCACCTCACCAGCCCTAGCTTCAGGTGTGGGGGTCTGTCTGTCTTGCCCCCAGGCTACCAAACCCACATGCCTGTCTGCAAGCATGACTGCATGTAACTGCATGCACATAAGGTACTGCCTTATCAAAATCATTCCATATCAAGACATCTGCAGGGATATCCCCAAACACACCTACTTGCTTGCTTTCTTTTCCACCCTCTCAGTCAAGGTGAACCTTGGCTAAAGGCATTTATAATGGGGTCCCTCCTAAAGCACTGACTGGAGTGGACTGCACAAGCAAGTATTTATTTATTTAACATTTGTTAACCAGGAAAGTCCGACTTGTAAAAAAGCCAATTTACAGAGGAGGCCCTGGGAGAAATGCTCCAGATGCTTGTCTTTGAACATGGGAGGAAACTGGAGCACCCAGAGAAAACCCACATGAACGCAGGGAGGACATGCAGATTCCACACAGAAGGCACCCCAGCCAAGAATTGAACTGGAGAATCTCTTGCTGTGGGGCAACAATGCTACCGCTGCACCACGGTGCCATCCAGGAGTACTGCTCCTCTTTAACCAATGCAGGATTCACAATGGTCATGTCAGAGGCTGGGTCTCTATTAGCAGTTACCTGCTTTTCATTCACTAAGACAGGATATAACCTCTGGTGATAGCTTGGTACCCCTGTTGTCTCCAGAGAACTTACCACTGGCATACTGTTATTCCCACTTGCTGGCTCCCCCACCTTTTGTTCTCCACCTTGCCTCCATGGACTTCTATATGATACATGGCCCCAATGGTTACATTTAAAACATTTAACCTTTGATCCTGGCCAAGTACCTGAACTAGGGGCTTCTCCCATTGCTGGTGGACCACCACAGGTTCCCTTATATCCATGTGCAGCACTGAGTATCCCCTTCTTGTGCAGTGATGCCCTGCTTGCTAAGTAGAGATCCACCTTTTTCCCCAGCTCATCAGCAGAGTCACACTGTTGGTCTACTAACCAGATTCTCATGTCCTCATTCAAAGTGCTAAGGGCTTGTTTCCTCACCAAAAGGTCTGCTAGCCCTTTAAAAGTGGTAACCTGACACACGCTCACTCACCTATGAAAATAAGTGCTTAACTCATCAATATAATCACACACACTTTCATCTGCCTTGCATCTATGCTCACAAATTTTTTTTCTGTAAGCTTCAGGTGTTAACTTAAAAAATTTAAGTAAACAATGTTTGACTTTATCATAATGTAAACAATCAATATCAGACAATTTAGAAACAACAGTTACAGCTTTACCATGGGGTAAGGGGGTCAGGAACTGTACCCAGAGCCCTTGGTCAACATTATACTGTTTACATACCCTTTCAAATATATGAATAAAACTATCAAAATTATCCCCCTCTGTAAATTGTGGAAGAAATTTACTGACCTGTATTGCTTCTGGGGTTCAGTTATTCCCTTTCTCATTACCTCCATAACCCTGGCAAAGAGCCAGCATCTTCCTCTCATGTTAACACTGCTTCTCATATTCTTCAGCCTCCAAATGCTGCAGTCTCTCTGTTGATTCTAATTCCAAATGTTTGACCTCCACTTGCAGTCTTTTTAACTCCAGATGGGTTTTTAAGTCCTCTGATGAAAAGTGAACTGTCCTGTTTCTGAGGGTTGCAAATCCCCATCAGTAGATTGGTTATCCTCCTGGTTCCTGGTCTGAGCTGCAACTAAGGCTGAAATAATTTCCTCTTTAGTCAGGTTGGCATGCACCAGTCCTTTGGTTTCACACACCTTGACCAACTGGTTCTTTGTCAGCTTGCCATAATCATCTGCTGACATCTTTGCCTGCTTTCCATGACTAAAATAAACTAGCAACATACATACATACATAAATAAATAAAACTGTTGTGTTAATGAAACTCTGAATGTTTACCTTGTGGCTGCTGAGAATACACACCTTCAGTGAGAACTACCTACAGGTTACAGAAGTTCAATTAATATCCATACCACTGCTCACCAATATGTTATGTCCCCTCTCTGGGCCAGTAATCAAAGAGCCTGAATCCTCACCACTATCACTGGAGCGGGATGTTCACTTGGAACAAAAATAGATACATAGTATTTTCAGATGCAGCTCTCTGGATCAAGCACAATTTCCCTTAACTTATTCACTCCAATGGAGCTCAGGAAGTTTGCGCTGTAACTTCCAGTGGGTGGAACCCGGAGCCTAAACCTTTTGACAGAAGCTCGTTATGTCCTCACATTTTAAACAAATGTTCCTATCTCTGGAACTACAAGGGTTATGAAAGAAGTATAAATGGCAAACTTCAGCACAGACTATTTTTTATCATGGTAGTATTCTTTAGGTTCTAGGTCTTAAACCAAATTTTATAAGTCACAGTAAACACAGTTACTATTACATTTGTAATATTTTGTAAACAACTTATAATAGCTCAGCAGCCACTCAAGTTACACACACTGTCAGCATCATTTTATTCATCTATATGAGAGCTTTCTTATGAGGCTAAGGAGTTCTGTCTGTTCTTGGTTGTTGAGATATTTAGAAAAATGTGAAATTTATATCTATATAAATTAATATCATAAAAACAACAGTTAATATCTATCTACCTGCACTACACAGAGGTCAAATATTAATGCAGTTAAGTTTGCCATTGTGTAAGTTTTAAGATGATTTTTTTAAAACCTTGTACATAGCATGGTTTTGGAATTATTATGCAAATATGAACAAGCAATATTTGATGCCTAGAGGCATCAGTAGGAGTTAACTGCAGATGCACCTGGAGGCATCACTTGGATGTAATGAGTTAAGAGCATACAGGGAACACACTCAGTCCAGGATCTGGATTTCTCTGTCTGTCTCCCTTCAGGTCCCTATTAAGATGCCTCACTGGCAAAGCTATAGAGATGAGTCCTCAGCTGTGTCCAAGCCAAGTCCAAGTCCTCCAGCACCCTCTCTGTAAAAGCAGTACTTTGTGTTGCTGCTCCAAGCAGCTCACACACACACACACACACACACACACACACACACACACACACACACACACACACACACACACACTCCTTGAGATTTGATTTGGACACACACGGAAAGCTACCAATACAGACTTTTTGTCTCTGTCTACATTGAGAACTGTAAGACACAATCTTTATGGCTTATGCCAGGTAATTTAATTTTAGAACATTTTTCAAAGTTAACTGCAGCTGGGCTGTGAATAACCCTCTCTCTTCCAGTATCCTCTGTTACAATATATTCATTTCTACAGTTGCAATGCATGCATTTAATCAGTTACTACATGCATGTATATTTCTTTTCTGTCCAGCAGGACCCTCTGCCGACAGACCTCCAACACAACCAAATCTCACAAATACATCTTCAGCACAAGCATCTGTACAAATCAATCCAAGACACAAATGACATATAATTCTTTACAAAACTTCAGCTAGCCATGCTGGCATAAGTTACACATCCACTGCCCTACTTCTCCTGGCATAGCTGGCAATACCTCAATCATCACAACACATGTGAACCTATGAACAGAAGAAAGAATAGTGAAGAATGCATGACAAATTCTAGTTTTCGTCTTTTTTAATTTCTTCAAGTCTGTTGCGTTTCTAACACCATGATGGGAATGGAACCCATTCCTAAGTCAAAATATGATTAAAGTTCATGAAATTAGTATTGTTTCCGTCTTTGGTCATAAGATCATAGGAGATTGCTAGGCTATCGACCAGGAGGTCATTCTAAGCCTAGGGGTTTCAACCCAATGTAATACCATAGAAGTACTAGTCAATACCCAAGATTACATGTAATGATGACTGCTCATGTCTAGGAGGGTTGTGGGCACTATCCCCGGTAAGAATTTATGGTGCCTCATCCACTCGTCCAGGTTCCTCTTGAACAATGTTATAGAGGTGCTCTGCTTCACATGAATTGGTAGCCTATTCCAAAGACATGGCAGTCAATGGGAGATAAATCTGCCCTCCAGCATGTCCTCTTTAAGTCGCAGTGCATATTTAAGTCTCTGGAACGGGTAGCCCTAGACCCATTTGATTTACGGATATGCAGTAAGTTCATTATGTCTGGGTCTTGGGTTGCCCTGTTGGGCAAGCATAAGTCTCCCTTAAGAAGTCTATACGATATGGAGTATAGCGACAGGGACTTTAGTCGGTCTGTGTAAGACACATGCTGGAGGCCCTTGATCTTCTTTGTTAGAAATCTCTGAGTTCTCTCTAATTGCTGTAGGTGCTTAGTACGATACATACCGAATGGGGTGCTATACTCAATTATGGGCCGGATAAGTGCCGAGTATAGGGGGGTTATAACTTCTTTTGCTCTCAAGGTGATGTCTTTACTAATCAAGTGAGCTATGTGGAAAGCTTTCCTTACAATAGTAGACACATGGTGGTCGAAGTTAAGGTCACGATCATCCTGTGATCCCAGGTCCCTTACCACTTCATGGGTACTTAGGGTATTGTTTTTGATTTGATAGTGTAAAGGGACATTGCTTGTGCTGAAGGAAATGATGATGCATTTTTTTGCATTCAGTTTGAGATCATGATTAATACACCAGTTGGTCTGTGTGAGACCATCCTGTAGTATACTGACATCATTTGGGAATTCAGTGATTGCACCTAGTTTGCAGTCATCTGCAAACTTGGTCAGCCACAACCCTTTAGTTTTAACGTGAACTTCTGAGAAGTATATACCAAATAGTAGGGCGCCCAGCACCTACCCCTGTGGCACCCTCTGGTAACATGTCTGCTGGATGATGTGGAGTCACCAACTTTGATAGTGCCTGTCTGGTTTGTGAGCCAGTTGGCAACCCATCTTACAATGAAGGGGTTTTCATTTAGCTTGCTAAGCTTATTGGTAATGCCTAAATGTGAGATTGAGTCAAAAGTCTTTGCCAAGTCGAGGTATGCTGTGTGCACAGATTTGCCCTCATCAGTGGCCCTGGTCACACTTTCAAAGAAATCAACCAGATTTAACAGGCAAGATCTGCCCTTTATGAAGCTGAATTGGGTAGGATCCAGGGTTTGGAGGTCACCTATGTCTTTATTTATGAGGTCCATGATAATATGTTCCATTGCCTTACAGATGAGGCTGGTCAGATTTATGGGTCTCTAATTCCCTGGCTTTGTTGCTAGGCCACCTTTGTGGAGGGGAATAACTGTAGCTGTTCTCCATTCTGTAGGAACAAAGCCTGTGGTTAGGCTATGATTGAAAAGAGTACTTAGTGGTAATGATAGCTTATGTTTTAACCTGCTTAGAAGGCAGCCTAGGATGTCATCTGATCCCATAGAGGCCATGTTCTTTGCCTTGGACAGAGCTTTGAGGACCTGTTCTTCAGATATGTAAGGTGAAGGGGGAGTTTGGGGGAAGGTTTGTTGTAAGTTAGGAGGGGATAAGGGAGTGACATTTTTGCCATACCTATCCGCTAGCAAGTTCACAATCTCACTGGAGTCAGTGTGTGATACTGTTGACCACCAGTTCTGCACATGCTTGGGTCCTACCCTTTAGGTTATGTATGTAGCTGTAAAAGGTCTTATGGTTATCCTTGGAAATACTTGCTAAGCTTCTCATGGAGGATTTGATAAGTTGTCTTATTTGCCTGTTAAGGCTGAGGAGGGTGCTTTTCCATTGTTGGGTCATTGTCTTTGTTTTCTTGGACAGCAACTTTATGCATTTATTGTAGAGTTTGTTGATGCTGGAAGTGCACCATGGCAGCTTGATTTTACTTGGAGCTCTGGCTTTGATTCTATCTGGTACAGCTGAGTTTATACACTTATACAAGTGATTGTACAGGGCATTAGTGTAAGCTTCAGCATAGTTACCACTTTCAGCTTGGGGTGGGGCTTGGAATGCATTTATACCTTCGCCTAGGGGGGTATAGTTTGCCTTGGTGAAATTGTTTAGTCTAATTTCACCCTTTGTGAGTTCTGGTGTTATTGTCAATTTGAAGGTAACTAATTTGTGCTCAGTTTTAACTAATGAGGGCCCAGCAGTTGCAGCAGTGCACCTGTTTGACATGTTGGTGAGGACCAGATCTGGAATGTTTGTTCTTCTTGTTGGGGTATGGACAATTTGCTCCAGGGGATTTGAATTTAGAAAGTCAAGGAACTTTTGTGCTAGCGGGTTTGGGCTAGAGTAGGTTTCCCCAGTTGATGGTGGGATAATTGAAACCCCCTTAACCAGTGTGTTCTGCACAATTTGGATTGTCTTCAGTTTGGCTATGTAGGCTTCATGTGTATTGTGACTCATGCAGGGAGATCTATAACTGGCTAAGACTTGAATGGGGGTCTTACCCACCATAACCTGGACCTGGAGTAACTCCATGTAGTTGTCCAGTCTAATTAGATGGGAGGTGAATTTATCCTTAATATAGATTGAAAGACCGCCTCCTTTGGTTTTCACACTTTCATTTTGTGGTCTAAAGGTGTGGTAGGCATTGTAACCTTGCAGGGCCAGGGTACTCTCTGAGGCCTTAAACCAGGTTTCTGTGACTGCACAGACATCTTCATCTTCTAGTGGCAGAAGTGCTTCCAGGGAGTGGAGTTTTTGGTTTAAGCTCTAGCATTTAGCAGCATGATCCTTATTTTGTTCTGATTGGTTAATTTCATGTTGGTAATGTTGTTTTCGAGACCTTGCCTAAAAAGGCACTATGGGGGAGGCAAGAGCCTTTGACAGCAGCATTATGCCTAGGGGTGTCAGGTGCAAACCATCTCTGGCAAAGCAGCAAGACTTGTCGACCGTGGCTTTCCAGGCAGACAGGAACTGCATCCCCTTGGAATGACAACAAAAACTAAGCCAATTATTGAAATAAATCACTTTTTGTTTATACTGTGGCATCATTCTAGATGAGGGTTGTATGCTGCTCAAGGCTAGAGACATACCTACTTGGGACACGTACTCAGTACTCTTATATCTCAGGTCATTCACACCAACATGAAGTATGACAGAGTCATAACTGTACTTGTTGCTGAGAGACCTGAGTGGATGCGTGATTTGGCGAATACTGTCACTGGCCAGGCAGCTGACAGTGACCTTCTCCTTGTCCAATATGGTGAGTGGGACATCCATGTGTCTCACTATTGAGTCTTTGTTTTTATTTACTGATAGCTAGATGTGCTCTTTGCAGCACCCACAGTGTGCCCAGTAATCACTCCTTCTGCACTTCATATGGAGTTACATGTAGCAGTAACATATCTAAGTATGATTGTAAATTCTTTTTTATAAGACCCATTGGTCCTACTAGTATTGGAACTGTCTGGATATTCTCCTTCCACACTGCCCTCATTTCTGCTTGCATATCCTGGTGTTTTATGACTGTGTTTCTCTATACGTAAGACACTGTAGTCGTCGAGTGTGGCAATTTCAATGATCAGTGCTACCTTTTTCTTCTTTTCATGGACTACTATATTTGGTTTTCTCACATTTTTTTTGAACTGTTGGTAATGGGTGATCCCCTGTGATATATTCTTAATCATTTTCTATAATGCTTTCTGGCTCATGTTTCCAATGTTTTTCAGCTGCTTCAATATTATAATGTTTGCACAATCCCCAATGAAACAGTC
The DNA here is from genome assembly GCF_019279795.1 of Protopterus annectens. Taxonomy (NCBI): domain Eukaryota; kingdom Metazoa; phylum Chordata; order Ceratodontiformes; family Protopteridae; genus Protopterus; species Protopterus annectens. The sequence continues at coordinate 1,089,957,630 of NC_056732.1, read as the reverse complement.
TTGCCATATTATTATGCCTTTCAATACACAGTCCTTCTGCCATTAGTATATCACAACCAGCAACAAGATACGAGAATATTTCCAATTCTCTCTTACAAAACCTACATTTGCCTCTTTCTCCCACATGTTCAATGGACTTTGTAAACCAATGTGACATTGTCCACTATCTAGGGCAGCCAATATTAACCTTTCACCTTTGGTTTAAATTCACCTCTCCTTAACCATTCCTGCATTCAATCCTGATTGACATGAGGTTGTTCCAAGAGTTTTCTGTACTTGTAACTGTATTTATGCATTTTTCACATTTCTTGCCTTCTCATCTGATCCTTCACCTTATATTCTTTATTTTGTTTTTTGGCACATTCAATTGCTGCCTGATTTTTATCTTGCTCTGGTTTGATTTCCATTCTTGCTTAACACTGATATGCTTCTGCTAAACTAAGCAAAGAAGTAATCTTAGACTTATTCTCCTCATATTTTATAACCTTCACTATGTTTGGATCTTGCAAAGTTAGCAGATAGGTATGCAGTCCTACAACTGCAGATCTATACAATCAATTTCGAGGAGGCCCATGCCCCTTTAAAACTGGGAATATATAGTCTTGGTATACACTGATTTTTATAAATCATTTGATAAGCGTGAAGCATCCTTTTTGTTTTCCTGTTCAACTGATCCAACACCTTTTGTGGCCAGTCAGTCACTCCAAAACTGTAAGTTAGGACAGGAAGAGCACATTGGTTTATAGCTTGTGCTTTGTTCCTAGATGTCAGTACTGTTTTCAGTATTAAATTTAGTCTTCTAAAATATTCCTTATAAAGCCCAAACCATGGAACTATCTGATTTTAAAATTTTAATTGCATATGTAATGAGCATTGAATTTAAGCCATATGACTAACTTATGTTGTTTTTTTTTCTTTCTCACTGTTAATATCTACCAGATTTTAAGTCTTCAGTTTGCTATGCTACCTGTATATAAGACTAAGTTTCGTAATTGCACTCTTATTGTATACAATGTCACTACCTGGTACTACTGTAAGAACTGTCTTCTAGAAGCATTGTTATACAAGATTATTGGTCTTGTCTCCCACTTGACCAATTTATTCTATTCTAGTCTTTTTACCGTTATGAATATCTGTTACTATTTTTTTCTTTATTTTATTATACAATTTTCTTTCTACTAACATAATAGTTTACTAATAATGGAACTTTTCTCCCCAGGCCTCTGCTGAAAAAAGGTTTTATGCTCAGTCAGACTCTCCCAGTAAACAAATGGAAAATAAATAAAATAAAGTTTTATAAACATTTGTTCATGTTTTATTATTGATCAATTCCCAAATATTTATAGACTTATCTCTTGCTCATGTTCTTTTATATCACATTTCTGTTCCAGGCTGATGTTTTCTTGGTGCTGCAGTTTTCCTGCTTTAAAGGTTGCTTTTTCACATTTATCAAGACCAATAACATTCTCATATTATCTGAAAAAGTTTTGACTACTTGCAGTTGTGCTTTCAGTTCCTCATCTGATGAACTATACAGTTTTAAATCATCCACAAAAAGAGGATGAGAAATCTTTACACTTTGTTGTTTTCTGGGAGCCAAATTGTAGCCATGACCTAATCTGTTAAGTAGGCAGCTTAATAGGTTAAGGGCAAGACAAAGTGCAGCAGTGACAGGGAGTCACCCTGGAATATCCCCCTTCGAATTTTTTCCATGGAGTAATAATTTGTCCTTTATTGTGGCTTATAGAATAAGTGGAGAAAACCCAGTAAACAAAAGATAAAAGTCCATCTTGGTTCAGACAAATCACAAATGTAAGCAGCAAAAAAAAACCCCAACTAGGACCAAGACAGCTAAAACCATAAATTTAATTGTAAAGCATATAAGATAAGCGCTTTCGGACAATTCCTTCATCAGATCAAAGAACAAAGTGTGTTTAACTGTTTTAAGTAACACTTGCCCAGTCACAGACTCAAAGCTGCACTGCACCTCTTTCCTCTCTTTCAGAGCTCTTGCTTATAGCAAGTTAACCATTTCAGTGCCTGAGCTTGTGTTCTCTCAAAATAGGTTTTTGGGGAAGATATCCATTCAACCCTGGGGGGTTATCTGCTTGTAAACCAGTTATCCAATGGGCTTCTGCCACTTTTGTTCGATTACATATATCACCCCCTCTTTTATCTGGTTCACATAACTGTAATACCATGAAAGTAAAGTTATGTTCAGGTTTATTTAACTTGTGCTGATATAAAGCACTGGTATTTTTACTAAGTCTAATGTCATTTAGGTGCTTCAGTATGCTGTCTTTTAATCTTTTGTTCATTTTACCCACATAAAGTGAAGTACAGGATCCACATTGGCAAGATATATCACATTGCAAGAACAACAATCAGCATAGAGTTTAGGTTGGTATCTTACCCCTGTAATCGGGTGTATGAAAGTGTTGTTTTTAGATATTTCTTAATAAGCCTTGCATTGTCGGCAGCAATAAGTCCTGACCCTTTCAATTGCAGGCAACTTTATATTAAAGCTGGTAGTTTTGTGTAAAAGTTGTTCCTTTTATACAAAAACTTAGGAAAGTTGCCCACTATCAGCCTAAGTTCATCATTGTTGGTTACAATTTTCCAGTTATTTCTCACGATGTTGCAGATGCCTGTTATATCACTGCTGTGTTTCATTGGCACTCTAACATTGAACTCCTTGTTTTCATCGCTCACTTTTTCCAGTCCCATACCTTTGTTACTAAACCATGCTTGCCTTGTGTTCTCCACATCTTTTTGACATTACATACAATGTCACTGTTTATTATAGCCATGTTGTTTAAAGTTGTCAGATAATTATAACTCACTATCAAGTTGTGAATCATCAGTGATTAGTCTGTTCTCAGTGCTTGTCCTTTTACTATATTAGAGAACGTATGTTGCGGATGCATGCTGTCGTAACTAAGCAATGTATTCTTCCAACATGTTTTCCTGTATAGTGTGGTCCCCATTTCACCATTCTCATCTGAAAAACCTAAACATCCAGAAATTCAATCTTTTTATCTGAGTAATTCAGGGTAAAACATAGAAAACTGGTGGTACTTTCCAAATATGAGACAAACTAAGTCCATAACATTGCCTTTCCAAAGAAAAAAGACATCATCCACAAATCTATGGTAGAAGATCATCTTGTCTCTCCATAACTTCTTGGTAGTAAAAATATGTTCTTCTTCTCAAAGTCCAAGTACTATGTTTGCTTAAGAGTTGGTGCAGGGTGTTCCCATAGCAACACCCCACCGCTGTCAGTAAATCTTCTCTTGAAACATAAAGATGTTATTTTCCAGAACCAATTGTAGTAGCAGACAGATTCTGTGTATCATACTGTCATCATGGATGTTTGCATCCATAGACTCAAATAGTGCATTCAAAAATTGAGGTGTATCTTTAAACACAGCTGGTGCTTTGCATAGAGCTGATTTCAATTGCTTCTCTACCCATATTGACATTGTCTTGGTAGACCATCCACTACCTGCCACTATTGGTCTGAATGTGTGGTTGTGTTGATCTTTATGTATCTTCAGTAGTCCATTAATGACAGGAATCACTGAATGTTCAGCTAAACAATACTGATGCAACTCGTTGGTAATGATTTGCATAGTATAGAGATCTTCTAAAGTATTCTTTATATGTCTTTTTATATCCTTTGCCAAGGCTTCTTCTATGACTTCATAGGTAGAGACTGAGCAAACATCTCTTCTATTCTTGATGTGTGCCACTCATAATTGAGAATGACAACTGTGCTTCCCTTGTCTGCTGGTCTGACAATCAGTTCCTTACTGGCCATTAATTCATGATGAGCTTGTCTTTCTTCCATTGTTAAGTTGTAAAAACTCTGTGAATGTCATCAGTTCATATATTCAGAAAGTTCTCTTTCGCATACATTCAAGAATACATCCATTACAGGATGCACTAGAAGAATAAATGAACTGGGTTTTCTCAAAGCATTGGATATGCCATGCCCATCTTCCTTATACAGAAGTTTGAGTTACGAATAAAAGACTATCATTTGTTCCTGCAGCACCTTCTAAACTGAGTGATGTCATATTCAACCTTAGACTGTTTGCTAGAAATACATTATTCAAACTTCTGTATAAGGAAGATGGGCATGGCATATTCAATACTTTGAGAAAACCTCAAAACCTTGAGAACTTTCTGAATATATGAACTCACGACATTCACAGAGTCTTTACAACTTAACAAAGATGGTAGATGGCAGATGTTTAAAGACGTGTATGTAAGTAGTTTGTATGGAGGATGTTACTTCAGTAGCAGATCAGAGGAAGTTTATATATCGTACAGTTTACAATAACTAGGCTAGGCTTGATGGAAATTTGATATAACTATAGATATAGCTATAGATATATCACAAGATCATGTGGATTTGGTTGAAAGCTTTGAAACCCATTCAGAAACAATATTTGACAATACACCTGTATGACTAATTTAAGGATATACTGACTAATGAACTAATGTAAAAAGCTGATAGTTCTCTATGTATTTATTAAACATGGAGGAATTTAAAGAATGGGTAATAAAAAAAATTGAGAGTCATTTGGGCAAGCAGAAATCTTTCCTGATGGGCTATCTGATGCATGGGATAAAATGAGAATGGACTTTATAAACGTAGTAGAAATAATGAAGACAGAGTGAGAAAAACAGATGAGGAAACCAGACCCCCCCCCAGCTATTTAGAAGAGTTGGCAAAAGATAAAATGTAGAAAAGGGAGATGCTTATGAATCAACTGCAGAATATTAAGGGGGAAATGAGTGAGTATTTGTGTAATATGCATGAGTTCAGGAAAAGTACCAGTTAAACAATTGCTTTTTTTACTTTAATCCCAGAGCATAGAAATTCTTAGTGCAAAACCCTGGGCATCTGAAAGTGGAAAGAGGTCTTACAAGCTTTAGTACTATCTCCACTAAAAAATTGATGAAGATAAATAATATTCTTCTTAATTTTTTGACATCCTAATTCACCAAGAGTTTCCTTTGATTGGCAGAGAAAAGGCTGGGATAATGGTGGAATAGGATTCCCTGATACTCAATTGTATGCTACTTCAACAATTGTAAAAGCTACAGTGTTGTGGACAAATTCATCTTATGATTCAAAATAGAAATTAATACATCAAGAAATATTATTAGTAAATAATAAATATATCACAGCCAATCATAAACAAATTGTCCTAATAGTTTTATGTGCTTATTAAAATATTTTTCCATAAATGGAATTACACCCTATTCTCAAATTCACAATTTAAATAACATCATCTCCTCTTTCCAAAAGTTCACATATTCTAACCATTGGATTAAAGACTTAATATTTTCTGTGTTTCCAATTACATATATAAATGACTGCTTAGAAACTCAAAACTTCAACAAAATGCTAGTAATGAAACAACAAAGTAACTTAATCCTTTAGCAGCAATTATTAAACGGGTGCTGCAGTAGTGTTGTCGCCTCACAGCAAGACATTGTGCCATTCGATTCTCAGCTACAGCGTCTTCTGTGTGGAGACATGTGTGAATGGGCATACCTTCGTTGAAGGTTGTGAGTCAGGGCTGGCAAACTTGGCACATAAAAAATCTACTGCCAATCATTAGCGGACTGGAGTTCCGCTGTGGCGACCCCCTAACCAGGAAAAGCCGAAGGACACAAACAGACGCAAACTGATAAATATACTGTTGAAAATTTAAGGGCCAAATACAATCAAGATTATGAGAATTGGTTAATTTTACAAATATTTAGAGACTTTGTAAACACAGAGATTAAGATTTATCCTAGATGAGAAATCGTTCCCCAAATTATTGTAATTCTAAATAAATATTAATAATAATGCAATGAAAATAATGAATCATATTTTTCACAAATTTATACAATTCTTACGTTAGATTTCACATATTTTGACAATTCCTATTGGAATTACTCCTCAAAAATTAATAATGAATACTTCTCTGATAAATACAAGAAAATAAAATTAAAATCTATGGATAAAGCTACATCTTCATTATATTGGAAATATTTAATTTGGAAATTCTTAAGCAGAGCTTTTGTCACTCCTAACAAAATTACGATTATGTATAAATCAAATAAAATGAAATGCTGGAGATGTGATTTTGAAATAACTGATTGGATGCATATGGTATATGAATGTGAAGTCATCTCTCCTCTTTAGCAGAGCTTTTGTCACTCCTAACAAAATTACAGTTATGTATAAATCAAATAAAATGAAATGCTGGAGATGTGATTTTGAAATAACTGATTGGATGCATATGGTATATGAATGTGAAGTCATCTCTCCTCTTTTGGAAAGAAATTAATAACTTCATTCAAGCTCTTTGGTCAGATAGATGTAATATTTTCTAAATCTTTAGTTTTATTTAATTCTCCAATTTCTGAGATAATTCCAAAAAACCCAAGTGCCTATTCTTTGGTCTATTCTTGCTATAGCCAGAAAAGTAATTGCTAAAATTTGGAAAATTAAAGTTACCCCCTCGTGTTGAATTTATTAGTATGGAAAAATTGTTTGCAGTAATGAATTTCATACTATAAAGACGAGAATTTCTAATATTACACATTCATTTGAATCTTGGCTTAAACTTAGAGATTTGCTTGAAAATATTAATTGTTGTTGATATGTATAACTTTGATGTATTGATCAGCTGTGGACCTATGCAAATAGTTATTTTTTATAATGGATCTGTTTATTTATTGTTTTAAAACCGAATTAAAATGAAAGAAAGTGGAAAGATATATAACAAGGCTTGGGTATCCTATACGTGAAGGTTGACTAGGAATTTTGAAGAGAAAATTGAGATATTTTTGTAGATTTATGAAACTCTAAATAAAGCAGTGGAGTGGAGATATCTGTAAGAGAGACATTTGGAGTAAATTTTGGAAAAATAGATATTTCAAATTCTGTGACATGGAAGCTTAATAATTAACAATCAGGATTAATAAAGGGGTCATTAAAACTGGGATTTAAAATCAAGCAACTGAGAAATCTCCAAGGATGAATGAAATTCTGTAGAGATTTGAATTCTAGAAGGAAAGAGTCTGTTTAGAAGGCACTTATTTAACAATGTTTGAAAGAGGAAAATACCTGCATCATGGAAAAAGGCAATGCCTGTAGTGTCATTAAAGGAGGAGAAGGACTCTGCATCATATAAACAAATTCTGATCCTCAGTTATGACTACAAAGTGTTATTATCCAAGAATAGCAAACATGTTACTAAAGCAAGGAAATATCCCTCAGTGAACCAGAGGTAAATCCCACATATGAAATAAGAAATCCAAACCAACACGTAGCTAGACAAAACAATCCTTTAATAACACATAAAAATCAACATGCACAAAGCACCTCAGACTGAGTGCTTTCACCTGCTAACAGGGGTTCCTTATTTAAATGTATTTTGAACTGCACCAATATGACTCTGATGATGCCTGACTGTTAGCAGGCGAAAGCGCTCAGTTTGAGGTGCTTTGTGCATGTTGATTTTTATGCTATTAAAGAATCGTTTTGTCAAGCTACGCGTTCATTTGGATTTCTTATTTCATATTACTAAAGCAGTTTGGTATGGATTAATGTGGTTTTGTGGAAGATGATAAGCATCTGATAACATAAATAGAACAATGATGATTCAAAGAAATTGGAGTACTCTCCATTATTGTTTGTTAGTTTGGATGCAGAGAACGCATTTGATAGGAAATGCTGGGACTTTATGAACAGGACAATGTTAGCATTTGCATTCCAAAATACTGTAATAGAATTAATTAGGATCGTAGGATCATAGGAGATCACTAGGCTATTGACCCAGAGGTCATTTTAAGCCTAGCCATTTCAACCCAATGTAATACCATAAAAGTACTAGTCAATACCCAAGATTGGATTTAATGAAGACTGCCCATATCCAGGAGGGTTGTGGGCACTATCCTTGGTAAGATGTTATGGTGCCCCTTCCACTCATCTAGGTTCCTCTTGAACAGTGTCATAGAGGTGCTCTGTTTCACATGAATTGGTAACCTGTTTCAAAGACGTGGCAGGTGCTGGGAGATAAATCTGTCCCTCTGGCATGCCTTATTTAAGTCGCATATTTAAGTCCCTGGAACAGGTAGCCCTAGACAATTCTAGATTAGTACTAGACTAACTGCTCTTGAGGTGATTACCCCATGTGAGAATCAAACGTACCTTGTGTTTGCAAGGTAAACACCTTAACCATTAAGCCAACCTCCCACCCAAGAGAACATATGATGAAGGTGGGGTGAAAACAAAGGTAGGAGTCATCCTTTTTACAAGCTGAGTTTGAATAAAGGGATCAGGCAAGGATGTCCTTTATTTGTTATATACTTGGAACTCCTACTCAGAAAGGTAAAAGATTCACAAATTCAGAGATATTATTGGAGTGCTAGTGTGTAGATGGTATCTTGCACTTGTCAAATCCAGAATATTACATTAAAGTGCCTTATTTTAAGGCAGTTTCAAGTATTTTGGCATATAAAATAAATGAAAGTAAAACAAAAGCTATATTGGTAAATGATCTGCCTACACATGAATTACTTAAACAATACCCATATGTATGTGGACATGAAAAAAGAAGTATTTAATCATATGAGGTAAAAAGGACTTTGTTCAGAAGGTAAAATAAGTTGTAAGAGACCAAGAAAAAAAAAGATTGGAAAGTAATGGTCATGAACATGAACAATAAGATTCAGGAAGTGAAAATGTTAGTTCATTTGGTTTTGTACATAAACATGGTATACTTTTTATCAGCTACAGGGAAGTTGTGGATGACAATAAAGGTTGAAGAAATTAATCTGAGAAGTGAAGCTGGCAAGAGTAAAGGGGGTAACCTGATTCTTTCTACAGAGCAGTGTGATTTAGGACTACCTGAGCTGAAGGGATACTCTTAATATGTACAATTGTGACATGTATCAAAGTGGAAAAGATGATTGCAAAATTTGAGACTTTAGGGCAGGCAGAAAATATGAGGGATGCAGAGAGATTAGGGTTTTGTAAGCAATCCCTTAAGGAGAATAGGAAACATTAAACAGGATATTATATTTGTAAATTGTGGCAGACAGCACTAAAAATACCAAACTAGAGAAGGAGTGGAGAAATATTGTGTTTTGTCAATAGGAACACATAAAAGTGAGGGAAACGAAAACAGATACGTTGGGAGGAAATGTGAGGAAACTAATAAATGAACACTGCTACTGAGAGCAAATAACTTGGAGGGGAAAAGTGATAGAGTGGAAAGAAGCCAAGCAGGTGTTTGAACTGCAGATCAGAGATAGCTTTCTGTATCAGGCACTGTTGGAACATAGACAGACCTGGGATTCATGAGCAATCGTGCAGGCTTCCATGCTGAGCAGCAGCACTAATCGCATATGCATGCTGTTCATCATGCTTACATGAATACAGGTATTTTTCCATGGGTTGCAACACTGTTGGCAGCCATGAATGAATGTTGAGCAGAACACGCACACACAGTAAACAAACACAAAAAGGTACATAGGGCAAATGCAAGCTGTACCAGGCAGGGAAAGTGTACCGAGTGCAATGTGCACAGAAATTAAACATATGAATGCAGTAATAAGTAAAAGGGGAGGGTAAATGGCAAGGGCAAATACAATAACATGGTTACCAGGCAGGGAAATTGTACTGAGGATAATGTGCACAGAACTCAAAGATATGTATACAGAAATATGTAAGAGGGGAGGGTAAATACTCAAATTGTACTAAGATAATTTAGTTAAATGTGCATTTGTCTCAAAGATAATTTTGTACTAATAATATCAGGCAGTATGTATATCAAAATAATTAATGGTGGGGACACTTCCTGAGCAAGTATAGGTAAATAAAAACAGCATGATATTATAGGATTTAATAGTTACACAAAGTAACATTGTAAAAGAGGAGAGAAAATGAGATAGAAATGTGATTAACATGTTGAACTGAGATGACAGTTAGCAAGGACAGTATATACATTAGGGGATATTTGCATAGCCTGCATTTTGTCAATATAACATGTTGGAAAATAAGAATGGCTCATAAGCCACAATCTCCTTTTGCAAGAATCAAACCCATGCCATCAGTGTTGCCACTGAGCTGTGTATTAACTGAGTATGTAATAGAAAAAGGTATAACACATGTACAGGGAGGATCACCCTTGAAGGGAATTATGGACTTTCATATTCTAATGGGTATGGATCCCATACATAGGTGTGTGTGGCCTTAAAATGTAGGAGCAGAATGTGCCATATGTAGTACCATTGCCTGAGGCACTCCTGCCTGACTCAGTTATTAAGAAAAGATGCAAGCACCACACCATGAGATGATTTATTCTTCAGAGCTGTGTTTTGTCTACACCTGCAACAGGAGATAACAATCGATATTCATAGGTTCATAGGAGATTACTAGGCTAGCAGCTCTAGAGCCTTTACAAGCTTAGCCATTTTAATCCCAAATATCCCCATTTGTTCTTTTTAGGTGGTTCACAGAACACATTTATGAACAGAGTGGATCAGTGATTAACACTGGCTACCCCTGTCCATGAGGGACATAGTTCCCACCTCAGGGGGTGAATTTGCTGTCTCCCATCCAACTATCTAGGTTGCATTTGAATAGGGTCAGTGATGAGCTCTTTCTTACATGAATAGGAAGTCTATTCCAGAGAAGCGTCAGTCTCTGGAAGACATGTCTGTCTTTCCACATGTTCTGTTAATGTCACAGGCTTGGTTGAAATCCATTGAGTGAGTGACTCTTGTGCTATTTGACTTGTGGATGTGCAGTATTTCCATTAGGGCAGGGTTGGAGACTGCCCTATAGAACAGGCACAAGTCACCTCTCAACTAGCTATAAGATAAAGAGTAAAGTGACATGGCATTCAGCCTGTCCATGTAGATCATGGTTTGGAGTCCCTGTATTTTCTTAGTGGGAAACCTCTTAGGTCTCTCCAGCTGCTGCAGGTGTCTGGTGAGATACATGCAAAAGGGTGCATTATACTCTATTAGTGGTCTGATGAGGGTTGAGTACAGTGGAATTATAACATCCCTTGACCTGGATGCTATGTCCTTGCTTATGAGGTATGCTACATAGAGGGCTTTCCATACCTCTGTGGAAACTTGGTGGTCAAAGTTCAGATTGCTGTCAACCTGTGTTCCCAAGTCTTTCACCACTGGGTTGGAACTCAGGGAGTGCTGTCAATGTTGTAATTTGTAGGGAATTCCATTTTGCCAAAGGAAATAATAATGCATTTTGTTTGCATTTATATATAATAATAATGCATTTTTTACATTTAGTTTTAAAGAATAGCTTTGTACCAATCATTCATTTGTGTTAGCCTTTCTTGCAATATGTTGCCATAGTTGGGGGAACTCGATGATTGCTCCCAGTTTGCAATCATCAATGAACTTGGTGAGCCAGTGGCCATCTACTTTGGCCTGGACTTCTGAGAAATAGTTGCCAAACAGTAAGGGGCAATGCACAGACCCCTGTGGTACTCCACTGGTGACGGGTCTACTGGTGGAGGTGGAGTCACCAGTTTTGACAGTGTGTCTTCTGTCTGTGAGCCAATTGGTTACCCATCTAGTAATGTAAGCGTTAATACCCAGCTGGGAGAATTTCTCAATGATGCCAGAGTAGAGGGTTGTGTTGAAAACCTTAGCAAGGTCAAGATAGGCTGTGTGCACAGTCTTACCTTCATCCATGGCTTTGGTGACATTCCTAACAAAGTCTACCAGGATTAATAAGCATGATTTACCTTTAACAAAGCCAAGCTTGTTTGGGTCCAGCATTTGGAGGTCGCCTATGTTCTTGTTGATAAGGTCCATGATAATTCTTTCCATGGCCTTCCAAATGAAGCTGGTTAGACTTATGGGTCTGTAGTTCCAGGGTCAGTTGATGCCCCCCCCTTTGTGCAGGGGCATTACTGTTTTTCATTCTGCAGGAACATAGCCAGTTCTCAAGCTATGATTAAAGAGAACGCCAAGTGGATCCACTAGGTCTTGTTTTATATTGTTTAGTAAACAACATGGGATATTATCTGGTCCCATTGAGGCCGTGTTTTGGCCTTGGTGAGCACAGAAATGACCTGTTCTCTAGAGATACTAGGCAGTTGGCTGGTGTCAGATATGCTTTGGTATATGGTATATGGGGATGAGGGGTGAGGTTTGTGCTGAATCTGTCAGCTAGCAGGTTGGCAATATCTTCCTGCGTAGTATGAGTGATCCCATCTACAACCACTTAGGCACATAGCTGGTCATTCCCTTTTAGATTTCAGACTTAGTTAAAGACTGTCTTATGATTGTCCTTGGCTAGGGATGCGATTTTAGTTTTTTAATTTGTTTTAGAAGAATTTACAAGAATTCTGATTTTTTTGTTCAGGCTTAGGAGGGAACTTTTCCTCTGCAGAGTAATATCTGTCTTGCTTTTGGACAAGTGTTTCTTCCTCTTTTATATAATCTGTTTATACTTGAAGTCCACCACAGTGGCTTGTTTTTATTGGAAATTCTGTTTTTTATCCGGTCAGGTACAGCAGAGTTTATGCAGTTGCTTAAGTGTTTGTACAGGACATTTGCGAATACTTCTGCATAGTTTTTATTGACATCTGCGATTGGGGGTGGTATGAAGCTTTTTATACCATCGCTTAGTACACTGTCGTTAGCTTTGATTAAGTTTTTTTTATAATTTTTGTTCCTGTGAAGGTGTCAGTTCCAGTAGTTACTTCAAACAAGACTGACTTGTTCACACATGGGGAAGTACAGTGACCTCCCCCCCATGTTAGTAAGTACTATGTCCAGAACATTAGAGTCCCTAGTGGGGGTGCAGACTATCTGTTCAAGAGCATTTGTGTTATCAAAGTCCCAGAGCCTCTGGGAGAGTGTGTTTTTGCTCATGTATATGCCCCAGTCTATGGAAGGATGTGTAAAAACTGAAACACACCACCACAGGCTACTAAAAAGTATGCGCTTCAGAATAAAATAAAAAAAAAATTATTACGACTTAAAATGAGACATAAAGCAATAAAACAAAGCCCTTGTTGATTTGTATATGATAAGTGCTTTCAGCTAAAAGCCTTCCTCAGATCATAAAGAAACCGGTTCCACAGGGCTAAGATAAATGAATGAAACACCAATCATGTGGCTAAATCCAAGCCAATGCCTTTTTTCAAAGCAATGAATTCACAGCCAATCAGACACCTTGAAGGAAACATACCTCCAAGTTGCCAAATAAAGACAATTTCCTTGAAGAAATAGCACATACCAGGATAAGGCAGCTTTGTCAATACTAATCAATGTTGATGTTACTTGAGTTCTTTCTTCCCCAGTAAATACTTTGGGTTTTAATAACGACTTAGGGCTTGTATAAATAACATCAGTCCTTTTTAAATGAAACTTAACAAAAATAATCTAATAGTTTTAATTCCATTGCTGAGGCAGTCATTAATTAATTTCTCTTGGTTCAAACTGTCAAGCAAAATAAAGGATATAAAAACAGAGTGGAAATTGACTTCTTGTGCTGATAAGAACAAACTTCATGCGGTTACTGGCTCAGCATCTGGTATTCACAGGCGGTCTCCCATTCAAATACTAACCAGTCCCGACCCTGCTTATCTTCTGAGACCAGACAAGATCGGGCACATTCAAGGTGGAATGACTGTACAAGCAAAATCTGCTTCTTTGTGAAATAGATACATACTAAGCTTAAACAGCTTTTGTACCATTAGTCCATGTTGCTATTCCATTGTTCATAGATGTCATCAGTTCCTCTTGGTGAGAACTTTCCAAAGGGCATAATTATTCAAAATCCATTACATAAAGACAAATGTGCAGTCACTAGTTGTTTATCTCAACACTGACTTTCTGTGCCATGAACCCTCTTTCAACTACTAAAAGGACTTAAAGAATACCAACATCAAGGTAGCGATTTTCTTTGCTCCTCAGTGCTTAATACTTGACTTATCTCTGTACAACATCCTTATATAGAAAATTATTTTCTTTAGGGTTAAGGTAAACTTCATATTCCTTTGCTAGTAGGCCAACTACAGAATCCTTGGTGCACTTGTCAACATATGGAGATGCGCCTTGCCTTTAAAACAGGTTTAAGTGGTGCAACTGCATTCAGGCCTGGAGGGCAATCTTCTCGAAGATTGATAACCCAGTTCACCTCACATATTTCAATCCTGTTGCTTATATCTCCACCTCTAGGACCTTCAAAGACACCATCAATGGCTTTAAACATGAAGCAATGTAAGGGATGCTGAATGACATGATTTTCCAAAGAGTTTTTTTGATCCTTATGCTGGATATCTCTCAGATGGTACAACATTCTGTCCTTGAATTGTTGGTTGGTTTTGCCTACATAATAAGCAGAACACTTTAAACAAGTAGTTAAGTAAACAATATGTTTACTATTACAGGTAGCACTGCATGAAAAACGATATTCCAGTCCTGTAATGGGATGTTTGAATCAATTGTTAGTATCTATCACAGGGCAGGCTTTACACCTGCCACATTTAAAAGTTATTTTCTTATTGATAGAACATTTGTAGAGAAACCATCTTTCGTACATAATAGCCTTTTCAAGTTCTTTTTCTTTTTAAAAATGAAATTTGGCCTCTCTTTTACTATTTATTTCAATTGTTCATCTTGGGTCAGCACTGGACAAAATTTCTTGGCAATGTTACATATATGCCTCGAATCATTGCTATATGTAAGCATGAGACCAAGGGTTTGCTGTCCTTTGGAACTGTCATTGGATGGTCTCTGTGCTTTCTTGTTAGAAAAAAGGGTTGTCCTTTTCCTTTTCTTAAGTTTTCTTTTGATTCTGGTTTCATTGAGACGTCTCTAATTGCATAACCTCTCTCCTTTAAATTACAATCCAATTTAACCTTTTTGCATTCATAATCTGTCTTTAGTACACAGTCTTGAGATGCTTGTGGCTTGATTCTTCATTATATTCTTAAAAACATGTTCAGGATACATGCTGTTCCTGTGTAAAGAATGGTTCCTCCATGTTTCTTTCCTATGGATTGATGTCACTATGACAGATGTCAGATCTAGTTCTATCTTCACAGCTAAGAAGTCAATTGTTTCTTTGGAACTATTAACTGTGAACTTAAGAAAGTCAGTGGAATGATTCAAATAATCTGTGAATAGCATCAGTTGTGAATCAACACCTTTCCACAATATAAAGATGTCATCCACAGAATGGCCATAGAATATCAAATGTTCTTTCCATGGATTTCTGTCAGAAAGTACACGTTCTTGCTCCCATTGTGCTAATATAAGGTTCAAATAACTGTTCACACAAGGGGCTCCCATGGCTACCTCCCAGCATTGCCAAAAGTATTCCTTCTCATAGATAAAAACATTGTTTTCAAGAATAAGTTCCAAAAGTGTACACATTAGATCAATGTTCACATTCATATCTCTCAGAACCACTGTAATCCTGATGGCTTCAACCCCATAGGTATTGGGAATAACTTTGAAGAGGCTAGTGATGTCCATGGTTACCAACAGTATCTCCGAGTAGTCTTCATTACCGTTCATAATGGAACATAGTGTGCTAAGAAAGCTACCTGTGTCCTTCAATACCATGGTAGTTTGTGGATAGGGGTTCTGTAATCCATTCCATACCTGCTGCAATGGGGCGAAGTGGTGGATTTTGTCTATCCTTATGGATCTTTAGCAAGCCACTTATAGTCGGTACAGTTGGATTAGTAACTTCAAAAAAGTCATATATTTCCTTAGTTAACTGACCAGTCATCAGCAACTCGAAGAGATCATCTTTCACACTTGAGACCATTTTATTCAGATCACTTTTGCTGATCTGTGTGTAGGTCCGTGCATCAGTCAGCATTTCTTTCATTTGATCCTGATACCATGGGGAGTCCATCAAAACTATGGATCTTCCCTTATCTGCTGATTTAATCACTATATCTTCTCTATTCCTTAGATCATTCAGTGCCTGTCTTTCAAGTGCTGTTAGATTATGGAAGTGTCTAAAACAATCACTTCCTTGTCTCATGCTTCTTACTTCATTTTTACAGAGCCAAATAAATAAATGTACAGCTGGATGATTGACTGGTACAAAATTACTGGGTTTCTTATATGACTTAATTCTTAGGTCCATGATGATGCATTCCATAGCTTCCATCAGACTCATTAGGCTAATGGGGCAATAGTTCCCAGGGTCTGTAGCCGCTCTTCCTTTGTGGAGAGGGATGACTGTAGCATTGTGCCATTTGGTATGGACAAAGCCTGAGGTGAGTCTGTGACTGACCAGGGCACACAGGCGAGGTGCCAGTTCACTCTGTAGTTCATGTAGAACACAGCCAGGGATATTGTCAGGTCCCATAGAAGCTGTATTCTTAGCCTTGGACAGTGCTGTTTTAACCTGTGCAGCAGTAATACTGGGTGCCTAATCTACTGGTATTGTGATTGGTCCCTTGGGGGGAGGGGTAAAGTTGGCACTGAATCTGTCGGCCAGTATATTGGCAATATCTGTTGGCTCGGTATAGGAGGTACCATTGTGCAATAGCTCAGAGCATATCTGGGTATTGCCGTGGGGATTCTTTACATAACTATAGAAGGCCCTGTGGTTGTCTTTACTACCTGCTGTAATTTTGTTTTCAGAGCTAGCTTTAGAGGATTTGATGAGGGATCTCAACATTTTGTTGAGGCTGATAAAGGAGTTTTTCCAGTCTTGGAACTTCACCTTATTCCGCATCAGTTTCCTGCTTCTGTTGTAGAGTTTGTTTAGGCAGGGGACCACCAGATTGGCTTCCTTTCTTTGGAGGAGAGTGTCTTGGTTCTATTAGGTATGGCGACATCCATGCATTTGTAAACATGTTCGTACAGTGCATTGGTGTATGAGTCAGCGGTCATACAACTATTATCCATTTGCATGGGTGCCATGAAGTTAGCCACCTTTGTTTTTAGGAGCCCAAAGTTAGCTTTGGAGAGGTTTTTCCATGGTGATTACCTTGGGGGGAGTGGAATGTGGATTTCCAAAGTGATTAGTTTGTGGTCAGACCTAACCAGGGAGGAATTGACTATTGGTGTAGAGCAACAGCCCCCCATGTTAGTAATGACCAGGTCAAGGATATTGCTACCTCTAGTGGGGGTAAGAACGAGCTGGTCCAGGGCATTGGAATTAATGAATTCCAGGAAATGTTGGACAAATGTATTGTTACATGACCAGTTTTCCCAGTTAATGGAGGGGCAGTTGAAGTCACCCAGTATGAGAGTGTTAGATTGGACCCTAATATTCTCCAGGGTGCTTAGGAATGTGGAGTGTGAGTCTTGGGACATGGTTGGGACCTATAGCAGGCAACGACCTGAATCACTGTCTTACCCAATGTTAGCTGCACCTGAAGTACCTCTGATGCATTATGTTGGGCTACCAGTCTGGAGGTGTGTGCATCCTTTATGAATATGGAAACACCACTGCCTTTGGAGATATGGTCCAAGTTCTGGGGCCGAAAGGTGTGGAATGAGTTATAGCCCGGTAATGCAGGGGTGCTTTCTGCTGCCTTGAACCAGGTGTCTAGTACAGCACAAATGTCGATGT
Organism: Protopterus annectens; assembly: GCF_019279795.1. Taxonomy (NCBI): domain Eukaryota; kingdom Metazoa; phylum Chordata; order Ceratodontiformes; family Protopteridae; genus Protopterus; species Protopterus annectens. Next base: position 1,089,940,022 of record NC_056732.1, on the reverse strand, counting down.
TCTCTATTTTAAGGAGTGCTTTGAGCGAGTGCATTTTGAGATTTAGACATCTAGCATTCAGCAGCATGACCCTCAGATTGCATTTGTTTGTAGCTGTTATGGTGGTAATTTGATCTTTGGAACACTGGAAAGTACACACACACACTTGCTTTGGGAGCAAGAGCATGTACTTTTTGACAGAAATCCAATATTCTACGGACGTTTTTTGGATGACATCTTTATATTCTGTAAAGGTGCTGATTCACAATTGATGCTATTCAGAGATTATTTGAACCATTCCACTGACTTTCTTAAGTTCACAGTTAATAGTTCCAAAGAAACAATTGATTTCTTAGCTATGAAGATATAACTGGATCTGACATCTGGCATAGAGACATCAATCCACAAGAAAGAAACATGGAGGAACCATTATTTACACAGGAACAGCATGCATCCTGGACATGTTTTTAAGAATATAATGGAGAATCGAGCCACATGTATCTCAAGACTGTGTACTAAAGACAACGATTATGAATGCGAAAAGGTTAAATTGGAGTGTCATTTAAAGGAGAGAGGTTATGCAACTACAGACATCTTAGTGAAATCAGAATCAACAGAAAACTTAAGAAAAAGACAACCCTATTTTTCTAACAGGAAAGCACAGAGGCTGTCCAATGACAGTTCCAAAGGACAGAAAACCCTTGGTTTCATGCTCACATATAGCAATGATTCGATGCATATATGTAACATTGTGAAGAAGTTTTGGCCAGTACCGACCCAAGAAGAGAGGCCAAAATTCATTTTTAAAAACAAAAAGAACTTGAAATGGTTACTATGTATGAAAGATAGTTTCTCTGGAAAAGTTCTATCAATAAGAAAGGAACTTTTAAATATGGCAGGTGTAAAGCCTGCCCTGTGATAGATACCAGCAATTTATTCAAACATACCATTACGGGACTGGAATATAATTTTTCATGCAGTGCTACATGTAATAGTCCTCATATTGTTTACTTAGCTACTTGTTTAAAGTGTTCTGCTTATTATGTAGGCAAAACCAACCAACAATTCAAGGACAGAGTGCTGCACCATCTGAGAGATATCCAGCATAAGGATCACAAAAACTCTTTGGCAAAACATGTCATTCAGCATCTCCTACATTTCTTCATGTTTAAACCCATTGATAGTGTCTTTGAAGGTCCTAGAGGTGGAGATATAAGCAACAGGATTGAAATATGCGAGGTGAACTGGATTATCAACCTCCGAGCAGATCGACCTCCGGGCCTGAATGCAGTTGTACCACTTAAACCGATTTTAAAGGCAAGGCGCACATCCATATGTTCACAAGTGTACCAAGACTCTGTAGTTGGTCTACCAGCAAAGGAATGTGAAGTTTACCTTAACCCTAAAGAAAATTATTTTCAATATAAGGATCTTGTATGGAGATAAGTGAAGTATTAAGCACTGAAGAGCAAAGAAAATCAATTCTTTGATGTTGGTATTCTTTAAGTCTCTTTAGTAGTTGAAAGATGGTTCATGACACAGAAAATCTGTGTTGAGATAACCAACTAGTGACTGCACATTTGTCTTTCTGTAATGGATTTTGAATAATTATGCCCTTTGGGAAGTTCTCACCAAGAGGAACTGATGACATCTATGAACAATGGAATAGCAACATGGACTAATGGTACAAAAGCTGTTTTAGCTTAGTATGTATCTATTTCACAAAGAAGCAGATTTTGCTTATATGGCCATACCACCTTGAATGCACCTGATCTTGTCTGGCCTCGGAAGTTAAGCAGGGTCAGGCTTGGTTAGTACTTGGATGGGAGACTGCCTGTGAATACCAATTGCCAAACCAGTAACCCCATGGAGTTGGTTCGTATCGGCACAAGAAGTCAGTTTCCACTCTGTCTTTATGTCCTTTATTTTGCTTGACAGTTTGAACCAAGAGAAATTAATTAATGACTGCCTCAGCAATGGAATTAGAACTATTAGATTTTTTTAAGTTTCATTTAAAAAGAACTGATGTTCTTTATGCAAGCCCTAAGTAGTTATTTAAACCCAAAGTATTTACTGGGGAAAAAAGAAGTGAAGTAACATTAATGTTGATTAGTATTGACAAGGCTGCCTTAGCCTGGTATGTGCTGTTTCTTCAAAGTAATTGTCTTTATTTGGCAACTTGGAGGTGCGTTTCTTTCAAGGTCTCTAATTGGCTGTGAATTCATTGCTTTGAAAAAAGGTGTTGGCTTGGATTTAGCCACATGATTAGTGTTTCATTAATTTATCTTAGCCCTGTGGAACCTGATACTTTATGATCTGAGGAAGGCTTTTAACTGAAAATGCTTATCATATGCAAATCAACAAAAAAGGGCTTTGTTTTATTGCTTTATGTCTCATTTTAAGTCTTAATAATTACATTTTTTATTTTATTCTGAAAAGCATAACTTTCAGTATCCTGTGGTGGTGTGTTTCAGTTTTTGCACAGACTTTTGCTTAGTTTTTGAAACCACATTTGGCAGTCACAGGAGAGTTTCTCTTTCTTGAGTCTATGGAAGGATAGTTAAAATCTCCCATGACCAAGGTGTTGGGCTGTATGGTGAGGGATGCCTGTAAATCGAGGTAAGTGGTGTGCTTGTCCTAGTTCATGGTGAGGGATCTATAGCTAGCAATGATGCTTATAGGTTCATAGGTAGGTATTAGGCTATTGGCCCTAGGGCCTATATAAGCCTAGCCAAACGGTACCCTGGCTTTTGCCACCCAAGAAAATTATTTTCCTGTGCCCCTGTCAAGCAGAGCCACAGAAGTGATCCCTGGGGTGAATTTCCTATCTCCCATCCAATCATCAAGAATTTTCTTGAAGAGTGCTAATGAGAAGCTTTGTTTGATATAGATAGGTAGTTTGTTCCAGAGTATGGGAAGTCTCTGGGACAGAAACCTATCCCTCTAGCATGTTCTGTTTATTGTGGTGAAAAGGTTTATGTCCCTGAAGTGTGTAGCTCAGAGGGATTGGGATTTCTTTACGTGGAGCATGTCCAACAGCTCTGGGTTTGACATAGCTTTGTATGTTAGGCAGAGCTCGCCTCTGAGTAGGCGATCTGTGACAGAGTAAAGCTGGAGTTTTTTGAGATGGTCTGTGTAGGGCATCTGTTTGATCCAGGTAACCCTCTTTGTGAGGTATTTTTGTGGCCTTTCCAGTTGTTGTAGATGTCTTGTGAAGTACATATCAAAAGCGGCATTGTACTCTATAATGGGTCTAATAAGTGAGGGGAACAATGACCTCTTTTTTCCTGGATGAGAAACTTTTTGTGGTGAGGTGTGCCACATAGAAGGATTTCCTGACTACTGTGGTGATGATTATCAAAGGAGAGACTACTGTCCACCTGTATCCCAAGGTCTCATCACACTTTCGGTGTTAAGTAGACTACCACCTATGTGGTAGTTCATGGGTACAGAGTTTTTACCAAAAGGGATGACAATGCACTTTTTGGCATTGAGCTTGAGGCCATGGCTTTGACACCAGGCATCTGTCTCAGTGAGGCCGTTTTGTAGCATGTCCACTTCATTAGGAGTTTTGATTATGGCTTCTAGTTTGCAGTCATCTGTGAACTTTGTTAGCCAAAGACCTTCTGTGTTAGCCTGTACTTCAGATAAGTAGATACCAAACAGGAGAGGACCTAGGACTGAACCCTGTGGTACTCCACTTGTCACTGGTCTGAAGTTGGATTTAGAGTCTGCTACTTTCACAGTGCAGGTTCTGTCAGTGAGCCAGTTGGCAACCCATCTTGTGACATAGGAATTTATACCAAGTTTAGTGAGTTTATCTATAATTCCAGAGTGGGGGATGGTGTCAAAAGTCTTGGTGAGATCTAGATAGGCTGTGTGAACCACCTTACCCTCATCTATGGCTTTAGTGACCACTTCAAAGAAGTCTATCAGGTTTAGGAGACATGATCTGCCTTTTACAAGCCTGAACTGGGTAGGGTCCAGAGTTTGGAGATTACCAATGTCATTGTTTATAAGTTCCATGATGAAACGTTCCATAGCCTTGCAGACCAGGCTTGTTAGGCTAATGGAGCGGTAGTTCCTGGGGTCAGTGGTGGCTCCCCCTTTGTGGAGTGGGATAACCGTTGCTGTGCACCATTCAGTGGGCACAAAGCTTGAGGTGAGGTTATGATTGAACATGGTACTTAGGTGAGGTGCCAGTTCGTCCTGTAGTTCATGTAGAATGCAGCCTGTGATGTTGTCAGGTCCCATGGATGCTGTGTTCTTGGCTTTGGAGAGTGTGTTTTTTACCTGTGCAGTCATGATTACAGGAACTTTGTATTCTTCCGGTATAGAGATGGGTTCTTTAGGGGATGAGAGAGGGGTAAAGTTAGCACTGAACCTATCAGTTGGTTCTGTATATTTAGTGCCATTGTGCTGTAACTCAAAGCAGATCTGAGTGTTGCCATTGAGATTCTTGACATAGCTATAGAATGCTTTGTGGCTGTCTTTAGAATCAGTGGCAATTTTGTTTTTGTAACTAGCTTTGGAGGATTTTATGAGGGATCTCAGCTTCTTACTGAGGCTGACCACGGAGTTCCTCCAATCATGGGATTTTACTTCTTTTGTAACAGTTTCTTTCTTCTGTTGTAGAGTTTGTTTATAGCAGGGGACCACCAGACTGGCTTCCTTTTTTTGGAGGATAGCATCTTGGTTCTGTTAGGGATTGCATGATCCATGCACTCGTGTAAGGGCTTATAAAGTGCAATTGTATAGGATTCAGCAGTCGTACCTCTATTGTCCATCAGCATGGGTGTCGTGAAGTTTGCCACTTCTGTCTTAAGAAGCGTGAAGTTGGCTTTGGAGAAATTTTTTACGGTGGTTTCCCTAATGTGGGGTGGAGGTGGGATGTGGATGTCTAGGGTGATTTGCTTGTGGTCAGATCTGACCAACGAGGAATTGACCTCTGATGTGGAACACCGGTTGCCCATGTTTGTAATGACCAGGTCTAGGATATTGCTGGTCCTGGTGGGGGTGTGGATAAGTTGATCCAAGGTGTTGGAATTTATGAATTCCAGAAAAAGTTGAGCACAAGAGTTGGTACATGAGTAGTTTTCCCAGTTAATGGTGGGGTAGTTGAAATCACCCATTATTAGGGTATTAGGTTGTACCCTAATATTTTCCAGTGTATCAAGAAATGAGGAGTGTGAATCCTGGGGCAAGGTGGGGGATCTGTAGCAAGCTTCAATTTGGATTGTGGTCTTGCCCAGAGTTAGTTGCACTTGGATAATCTCAGATGCATTATGCTAAGCAACTAGCCTGGAGGTGTAGATATCCTTAATGAATATGGCCATGCCTCCGCCTTTAGTGCTTCGGTCCAAGTTAGGTGGCTGAAAAGTGTGGTATGAATTATAGCCTGGTAATGCAGGGGTGCTCTCTGGACCTTTCAATCAGGTCTCTGTCACTGCATAGATGTTGATGTTCCCTATTTTAAGGAGTGCCTCAAGTGAGTGCATTTTGAGGTTTAGACTTCTAGCATTAAGTAGCATTACCCACAGATTTTGCTTGCTTGTACCTGTTACGGTGGTGAATTTGTTATTTGAATCTTGCCTAAAAAAAGCACTATGGAGTGGCAAGAGCCTTAGCCAGTATCCAGAATCCCAAAGGCGACAGGTGCAGGCCATGTCTGGCAAAGCATCGTGGTTTGTTGATCATGTCATCCCAGGCAGACAGATACTGGATCCCCTTAGAATGACACCAGAAGCTTAGCCAATTGTTGAAGTCAATCATTTTGTCCTCATACTGTGGTATCATTCTGGGTGATGGCAGGATGGTACTCAGGGCTAGGGTCCTACCTGCCTGGGCTACAAGATCGGACAGCTCCTCCATGCTTCTTTTCATGTAGTCCAGAGAGGTACGTCTCAGGTCATTCACACCAACATGGACATACTTGTTGTGGAGTGACCTGAGTGCATGCGTTATGTGGTGGATCCTGGCACCTGACAGGCAGCTAACAGTAACTTTCTCCTTGTTTAGCGTGGTGAGTGGAACATCAATGTGCCTGACTATAGAGTCACCTATGACTAGAGTGTTGGGTACGTTGCTATGCCTTATGGGCTGTGGTTGAGTGGCACACTGAGTTTGTGGTCTATGTGTCATCTGGGTTGTGTTGGGGGTGGAGGTTGCTTGCGTTTCTGCTTTGGAGGTCTCTGTTGCTTGGGTAGGTTTTTTTTGAGAGCCTCCATGAATGTAGGCGTGTGTTTTGTGTTTCTATGTGTGTGTCTTGGTGGTGTAAGTTTTGAGGGACTATGTGATGCGTGTGGTGTGGTGCAAGTTTACCTTCTCCTCGACTGTCTAGTCCAGTCTTGGGTGAAGAGAGCTTTGCTTCCAGTTTGGCTATATAAGTGCATCTCTCACAGGTTGTAGTGTTGGGTGGTAGGAGGAGAGGGTTGTCTGTGTACATGAGGCAATTGCTGCATTGCCCCAAGATGCCCATATTCTTCAAGTAGACAGGAGAAAACACATGCCTGGATAGGTGCTTATTTATTAAGTACTAAAAACTGTTTTCCTCTAGACAAGTGAGGAAAGTTGAGTGCTGTAGTAATTTGTAGCTTATTTAGTGCTTACAATGAATTCTGAACAAGTGTTGAGCTCAAAGAAACATATATGAGTGCTGAAACTAGAAACCTGGCTAGTTCTAAGAAACAAAATTAAGCTAGAAGGCTTCCCTCCAACACAGAAAAGCTTGGGGGCTCAGAAGCTTACAAACAATCCTGGATACAGCAACTCTGTATCTGGACTAGATGACTTACAGGAAAGGCAGGAAACAAGCTTAGAAAAAAAAAAAAAAAAAATATATATATATATATATATATATATATATTTTTTTTTTATATAAAGTGGAAAGGGGAAAGGAGGAGCACAAGCTAACTGGGTTGGCCTTCTCAAATGTTCTCCCTGGATTAGGTAGAATGAGGTAATGACACTAGACTGGGAGGAGTGTCCCAGATCAAATTTACAGTCGAGACAGGCAACTGCAAATAAAAGTGCTTTAAAAAAATCAGAAATAAAGAAAAAAAACAGGATAGTTAATGTTATATATCACAGATTAGTTAGCTCAGAGCCCTTCCTCCGACTTCCTCCGATTAGCTCAGTGTGGAATCATAGCTGGCCTTAGGCATAGGCCAACTGGGCGTCCGCCTAGGGCGCCGCTCTAGCAGGGGTGCTTTTCCACTATTTATGTGGTGTAGTAAGACAAGGATGGGGGCACCAGGAAGTGTGGTAGGGGCGCCATGGAGCCCTTTTGCCTAGGGCACCAGTTGACCTAAGGCCACTCCTGTGTGGAATGGCAGAAACACTCACAAGTTAACTTCTTAAGTAACAAAGTTGAAACCTGAAACAACTTTAAAAAAAGCTTGAAAGAACCAATGAGGTGCTTACTCCAAGGCGTAGTCCAGGCAACCCCAGTCAGCCAATGACCACAAACAATTCACTCTCACTGAAATGCTATACTGGCTTTGGCCTGGAATATGTGCTCAGACACACAGCCTCTACAAACAACTAGGCCCAAAACACAAGCCTGAATATGGACAATGCTACACTACCAACACTACGTAGGCAGAAAAAACTGCAGACATGTTTAAACAGATAAAGGATCAAGGAGACTCTAGAGAATGCTTTTAAATGCAAACAAGTTATATGATACACCCCTAGCAGGAAATCAGAACAAACAAACCCAACCAGATGCTTAACAATTGTAGAAACTTCTAGTTAATACCTCACACACAGTGAGTAAAATAAAAGTGCTATAAATAACTCAGAACTAAGCAAAAAACATGATACTTAATGTTATATATCACAGATTAGTTAGCTCACAACCCTTTCTCCAACTTCCTCCTATTAGCTCAGTGTGAAATGGCCATGGTATGGCCGTAGTATGGTACTTTCCCATCGTTAATTGGACATGGAATAGTTTGAGACAGTCATGTTTTTGACCAGTCCAGAAGTGTATTTGGTCTTAATGAAGATGGATACACCTTCACTGTTGGTTCCTTCATGCTCATTTTGAGGTCTGAACGTGTAGAAGTAATTGTAACCTTGCACAGCCAGTGTGCTCTCAATGGCTTTGAACCATGCCTCAGTAACTGCACAGATGTCAGCATCCCTCAAGGTGAAGAGTGTTTCCAGGGAGTGCAGTTTCATGTTTAAACTCCTGGCATTAAGCAGCACAACCCTGAATTTGTCTTGGTTAGATTTTCTTATGTTGGAATATTTGTTGTTTTGACATTGACTAAAAAGGCACTATGGGGGAGGCAAGGGCCTTTGCCAGTATCCAAAAGCCTTGGGTGTAGAGGTATAGACCATCTCTAGCAAAGCAGTGAGATCTATCTACCATATCCTCCCAGGCTGACAGATACTGGATCCTCCTGGACTGACACCAGAAGCTAAGCCAATAGTTGAAGACAATCATCATTTGTTTATAGTGTGGCATCATCCTGGGTGAGGGAAGGATACAGCTTAGGGATAGGGACATACCTGTCTGGGACACATAATCAAAGAGTTCCATTATGTCTCTCTTCATATAGTCCAGAGAGGTACATCTGAAGTCATTCACTCCAACATGGACAATGACAGAGGCATAATGGTACTTGTTGTTGAGCGACTTGAGTGCATGCATGATTTGTCGGATCCTGGCATCTGATAGGCAGCTGACAGTGACCTTCTCCTTGTCCAGTCTGGAGTGGGGGACATCTGTGTGTCTCACTACAGAGTCATCTGTGACTAAGACGTTTGATGTGTTTTGCCTTAGGGGCTTATTTGTTGAGATATGGGTATATGTGTTGATATGTGTAGTGGTTTCTTTTTGCTTAGTGGCGACTGCGAGTGGCGTGTGTTTGGGAGATCTCTGCTCTTTTGGTAGGCTTTTAGTGAGTGCCTGCATGTGTGTGGGTTTATGTGCATGACCTTATTTTGTGTAAGAGGTGAGTTTGCATGAGAGGTGAAGGGTGTGTTCTGATGACCTGTTTGATGTCTAGTTTGTTTTTACATGAGATAATTGACTCCAAATCCACAGTGTATTTTCATCTCTCACATAGGGTGTTTGCTTCAGGGGCAAATGGTTGTCAGTATACATGAAGCAATTGCTACATCGCCTCAAGATACCCATATGAATCAATCTGGCAGGCGAAATGATGGAAAACTGCCCATCCACTGTGGCAGGATTTTTCTCAATGTGGTATTTGTGAAGGAAGTGGGCTAGCTGGAATTAGGACTTTGGCTTAACTAGTAGGCTAGTTTGACTTGGGGTAACAAAGGTAGTGGGTGTATAGTAGGTTGTGGGTGATACGTGTGACAACACTGCTTAGAGTGCAACTGAGTTTCCCTTTGCTCAGCAGGGAAGCTTGGGGGTTCTGATGGAAAGTCTGTAGGGAAAATAATGTTCTCAGGTGTTTGCATCTATACAGGGCATTGCTAAACCCTGTTGCATGGTGTACATCAATGAGCAAATGCAAGGTTTAAATACAGGTGAATTTAAACATTTTTAACACAACTACCAAGGGGAAATCCCCAAAATGAGCATTTCTCCAGCAATCCCCAACTTAGATGGATCCTGAGGTACACACTTCTGCCACAAGGGTACATGGAGGCCCTCTTCATGCAAGATGTTTGGTTAAGAGGGCAGTGATACCAAATAGTCTAGATTCAGCAGGTCTGAATCTGGCCTATGCTCTATAAAGCAATGAAACACAATTTCAAAGTGCAGAGTAAAAACAGCCACAAACAGCAAAAATGATGCAGTAATTCAATTAAATATAGCTAACAAAGTGCAGTGCTGACTTAAAATATGCTTATTTTTCATTTTTTTCCAGTGGATGCATTGAGTTTCAATTGTGGATACACTCCAGATTTTGTCTAAAGTTGCCAAATGTTGACCAGCTATGGTAAACTGAGCTCGAACAAGCGCAAATGCGAGACTTATATGCAGGCAACTTGAAACAGTTTCTAACACAACTACCAACGGAAAAGCACCAGACTGAGCCTTTCTCCAGCAATCCCCAACTCAGATGAGTCCTGAGCTACACATTTCTGCCACAAGGCTGCAGTGGAGCCCTCTTAATGTAAAATGTCTGGCTTAAGAGCACAGTGGTACCAAACTGTCTAGATTCAGCAGGTCTGAATCTAGCCTATGCTATGTAAGGCAAGAAAAAGCAATTTCTAGATGGGAAGCAGTAGGAGAGAATCGCTTAAGGGTCAAAGTGAGAGTGTTTAGTAGTATAATATTAGATACCCTGCAGTTTTACCACCATCTGCACAAACTGGCAGTTCTTCAAGCAGCTGTGAAAAGTGGGAGGTTATGGAGAGCATTTCCTGTAGAGGATTTTAAACTGGAGAAGTTTGTTTATATGCAAGCACAGGGAAGCTCAATTGCACAATGTGCAAATGCAAGGCTTTATGGATGGTTCAGTGATGCAGCAGTAGCGTTATCACCTCACAGCAAGAGTTTCTCCAGTTTGATTCTCGGCTGGGGTGCCTTCTGTGTGGAGTCTGTATGTCTGCCCTGTGTTCATGTGGGTTTCCTCCAGGTTCTCCAGTTTCCTCTCATGGTACAAAGGCATGCATGTGGAGCATTTCTCCCTGGGCCTCCGCTGAAAATTGGCTTTGTTCCAAGTCGGACTTTCCCGGTAAACAAATGTTAAATAAAAAATTTATACCAGCAGGATTGTAGTCACATCACAAGTGTCCAAGCCAGGCACAAGGAAGCTCTGAAAAAAATGAGCACAATCACACAAAAATGTAATTCTTTTATACCAGCAGGATGAAAGACTTTTACAAAGTTAAATGATCGGGCCAATCAGATAAATGCTTTACAACAGAGGTCAGAATTCCTGCAATATCAGACATCCTTGGAAATAAGTTCAGTAACCCTGAAAATGTTTGCAACATACAAAAACTTTGCAAAACTTAGAAATATTTTGTCTCAGGAGAACTTAGGCAAACTCAGAACAGCTTTTGCAGTATCAGAGTATGTTAGAAAATATTAAAATACTGCTAAAACAACCTAAGAGCAGTACAACAACAAACCGATAAGTTTTTTAAAAAGTACAGGCTGAAAAGCAGTGATAAATTCAACAAAATCAATAACTGCAGCACAGACGTGTTAAATAGTACTGAAATACTTAGAGCAAGTGCAAAAAAGTATTTATATTAGCTTTGTAGGTCCACATGGTTTTAGAATCAATCCATGTCTTGTAGTCACAAGTGTCCAAGCCAGGCACAAGGAAACTCTAAATAAATGAGCACAACCTCACAAAAATGTAATTCTTTTATACCAGCAGGATGAAAGACTTTTACAGAGTTAAACCCTCATGCCAATCAAGATAAATGCATTACATCAGAAGTCAGAATTCCTGCAATATGAGGAATCCTTGGAAATAAGTTCAGTAACCCTGAGAAATGTTCACAACACACAAAAACTTTGCAAAACCTTGAAATATTTTGGCAGACTCAGGAGAACTCTGGCAAACTCATAATAGGTTTTGCAGTATCAGAGGAGGATAGGGAAATATCAAAATACTGTTAAAACAACCTAAGAGCAGTACAGTAAAAAACAGATGGAGTTTATTTAACAAGTGCAGGCTGAAAAGTAGTGATAAATTCAACACAATCAATAAATGCAGCACAGAAGTGTTAGATAGCACTGAAAGAGTTAGAGCAAGTGCAAAAAAATATTTATATTAGCTTTGTAGGTCAAGATGGTTTTAGAAGCAATCCATGTATTGTAGTCACAGTTGTCTAAGCAAGGCACAAGGAAGCTCTGAATGAATGAAGACACCCTCACAAAGATATAATTATTTTATACCAACAGGATGAAAGACTTTTTCAGAGTTAAACCCTCACGCCAATCAGATAAATGCTTTACAACAGAAGTCAGAATTTCTGTAATATCAGGAATCCTTGGAAATAAGTTCACTAACAGTGAGAAATGTTTAGAACACACAAAAACTTTGCAAAACTTGGAAATATTTTGGCAGACCCAGGAGAGCTTTGGCAAACTGAGAACAGCCTTTGCAGTATCACAGGAGGTTACTAAATATCAGAATAATGCTAGGAGTCTTAACAAAAAATTACACTCCCTAGAAGCTGCCTTCACCCTAGAGAATGCTGAGATCTGTTTGGTCACTGTGACATTGTTTATAGCTATGGAGAGCACACCAGCAGTGCAAAGTTATAATGTCTTCCACACATTTAGACCAGTTACTACATAGACAGGGACTAAAGGTGGAGGTGTGTCAGTTTACATTAAAAATAAATATAGCTCAAATCTGGTCAAACAGGACGATGCACTTGAGCTGCTCCATGTTGAAATCACTATAGGTAAAATCCAGTGCCACTTCCTTGCAAGCTATAGGTGTCCCCCTACGACCCACGAAATCCATACCATGTATTTAAACTTATTGGAAACTCTCACCATCCAACCCAATACCATGTTCATGGGCAACTTTAATTACCTCACTATTAACTGGGAATCCTATAGGACACCAAACTTACAGGCACAGAGATTCCTATATTTTGTAAATACAAACTCCCTGGACCAGATTGTCAGTACACCAACCAGGGGGTGCAACCATACTGGATCTGGTCCTCACTAGTATGGGAGAGTGCTGTACACCTCCTACTGTAATGTCTTCCCTAATAAGGTCAGACCACAAAATTGTTTCCTTTGAAGTAAAAATAAAACCTGGACCCTAAACCTAGTATATTCAAGAACTACTCTAAGGCTAACATCATTACTATTAAGTGATAACCTGGCAAATTTCAAGCCCCCATAAACACATGGAACACTGCTGCTTTTGTAAAACTGTTCACAGAAACCCTGTACAAGCATGTTAATAGCTACATAGAGGCAGCTGTACCCACCAGAAAGAAGTACAGAACTAACTCAAAAGAACAAGCCACCCGGGTAGAATTACAAAATCAATAGGCTGTATATCAGAAGGAAGATAATCATGGCAAAAATTAGGAGAACCAGCACCCAGCAGAATAAAAGCACTCTCATCAAACTAAACAAATAACTTTGAGGACAACTAAAGTCTACCAAAGCAAATTTGAGTTAATTTTGGCCTCCAATGCCAAGGGGAAACACTAGGGATTCTTTAGTTATGTCCTCAACTTCTAAGGCAATTCTGATACTGACTAATCCAATATTACCTAAGACTTTTTACATAGGTCTTGGATATACAGCACAGATGCAAATGTGTAATTGATATGTGAAATTGATTAACAGTAGTATAGCACACACCGAGTCACAGTTTGTAAAACAATGCTTATTACTCTTAACATGCTAAATATCTGGATATCTCAGGATTAGAGCACTGAACACCATCACACAAGCTATCTGCCTTAGTCCTTTGAGCCACAGAGGCTGCTTGACAAACAAGGGATCATTCATCACAGCATCACCTGCATAAATATGTATTTTGCTATTCTCAGTTAAATAACACATAATATGTAAGTTCAAATTGTACATTACTGTCCTGAAGCTGTATGGCATACTAACTGTGTGAAATGATTTATTTGTTATGGCAGTTACAAGGGGACACTGCTGTTTTGAGGGGTGGGAAAACAAAAGCCCATGTTCTGCTAGGACACACACTTGTCTGACTATCATTTAACCTCACTTCCTAACATGTCCCTTGAATGAAGTACCAGTAATTTGTTGCAGTAGGACTGCATGAATATTCCATGAATGAGGCCAGCCAAATACAAATGGTGACATGTTAGTGGAATGGGTGTCTGTAGTCCGATGTGGATGTAACTTCTGTCCAAATAGCCCAGTATGGTTGCCTGCGTAATGTACCCAGTTCATAGCTACAATGACATAAAATAAGATAACAATCCACTAGACTACTGTGTAGGTTATGGATTTAACTTGTAAATACAGCAGTTGACACAAATGTAGTTCAGGGCTGACTCTCTCTAATGCGAGCAGTACACAGCCAATACATGGATAAGAACGGGATGTGTGATTTGGCTGGCATTAATTTTCATATCTGTATGTGAGAAGGAGTAAGGTGTTAGCTGCTAGGTCCCTAGTTTGTCAGTGAATGTGCTATGCATTGTCTCTTAGCCAAAGCCAGGGCATACTGAGCACACCTGCATCTGCCTACAGGGGCATCAGCAGGGGGTTCCTCCTTTGAGCCCTCCTGTGACTGTGGCTGTGGTGACCTAGGCATTGGTGGGAGGCTGTGTATTCTTTCCCTTTGCGGATCCTGCTGCAGCTATTTCTACAATATCAGATTGAGTAGCACAGCACATACTGTGAATGTCTGTGCACATGTGGCTGGAGTATACTGCAGGGCTCCACCAGATATATCAAGGCACCAGAACTGTGACCTCAGAAGCCCAAACACATGCTCTATGATGCTCTTAGTTTGTGCATGGGCCTCATTATAGAGTTCTTCTGTGGGTGTGTGTGCATTTCTGATGGGTGTCATCATCCACAGTTCCAGGGCGTAGCCAGTATCCCCCAGTAAATGGCCCTGTGGGATGTCTCCCCTAGCAAAAATCCAGTACAGCTGTGATGTGTGCCAGATATGGGAGTCATGATAACTGCCAGGGTTGCCAAACACACATATTCAAGATAATTCCCTGGGCATTGCACACAACTTGGCAGTTGATGGGGTGCTACCCCTTGCAGTTAATGTAGATTCTACCCTGCTCAACAGGTGATGCCTTGATGTGTACATGAGTGCAATCTATGGCACCCAGTACTTCAAGGTAGTATGCTACATGGTAGAAGTGTTGCATATTGCTGGTCCTGACTTCAGGGTCAAGGGGAAAAGATATGTGTTCACTGACATGTGGGCATAGCATCCAGAAACTGGTGGAGTATCCTGGATGCGGATGCCTATGACACCCCATCATGTCCCCGGTTGGTCTTTGAAAGGTACCTGTAGTTAGTATCCTAAGGGGTAGACATACCTTAGTTTCCACTGGGATAGGTTCCCCTCTATTAACTCTGGTTTTGATTTGAGGGTGGCAGAGCTCACTGACCTCTTGTAATATGTCCCTATCCACCCTGTATTCCTCTACAGTCACCAGCTCATGTAGCTTCTGGAAGGTTACCCTGGGCCTAAACACTTTTCTACATGTAGAAAAGCTGCAACAGCCCCTAGCGCTATCTCAGTTAAAATTTCCAAGTCTCTACTCCAATGGTTCAGAGTATTGAGGGAAAATCAGAATGTAGGGTGTATGCATACTTTATACAGTTCTGCTGTAGGTCCACCATGTGGTATTGGCTAATGATGATGCAGTGCACCTGCCTAGGATGTAACTGACATGATTTAAAGGCCTTACTTTATTGCACGACTCAGGCTATGCGCCGTGTCATGCAACATAGCTTATACAAAAGTATATATTATTAACTGACTATATCCAGGTTTCCTTGACAGATACCTATGTCATCGCTGTCATGTGGGTAGTCTGCTTGCATGAACACACTAAGCTATGTGGCGTGCTCTGCAAAGATGTGCACTGAGCACTAAAAAATCTTAAAAGTAACACTATGGGAATATGAAAACTGTGTAGGAGCCTACACGATTGGGATATGCTGACACAGTTGCTCCTTTCAAAGATTCAACAAAGAAACCTCATTTGCATACATATTTGTGCTGACAGCATGGAAACTACAAGGTTCTTAGCCATGCAAGCTGGGAAACAGCACAAATGCACCATTGTACAGACTTGATTCAGGGTCCTACAGTACATTTGTGTAAACTGCATTATAGATGTTATTTTAATATTTTTTTCTGTTAAGCATGTTTGCGCAATGCAGCACATAGCACAAACATGCAAAATTATTAATTTTACATATCCCCTTCCTTTTACAAACATCCATAGTGTATGTTTTGCACATGTATGTATGTGAGCTACTATTTTCAAGCAAGTTATGTCCATATTTGTGGACTTTTACACCCCCTTCTGTCCACGTAGACTCCTGTACATGGAAAATTTTCATGTACACTACAAACACAGACAAGGAAACTACACAGATACCTTTTACCTTGTTGGATGACTCCACCTACCTCATTTGCATAAGATTCACCTGCTTAAGCAGAAATTTGCATTGCATGGAAGTTTCCTTGTTTGCATGTGCTTGTGCACCACTAAGCAATGTTTACTGAATCTAAAAATGTTTGCACTCGTGTATGCATCGTGCCACAATGTGTACAAGAAAAAATGTGTAGGCTTTACTGAATTCCCCCTATAATCAATATTACATGAAACAAGGAATAAAACATAAAGAAGAGAAAAACTTCAGAAAAGCATGGATAATATCTTATGTGAAAATAAGAAAATACACCACACATGCTGCCCACCAAAAAACACAAATGAATCAATAACCTTAATGATAAACTACATGACTGATATAACTAAACTGTATAATAAAGACTATATAACTTAGCATTTAGAAGATAGTGTATATAATATTATGATTAAAAACATTTTATTAACTTGATTAAAAGGAAATATGATGAAGAAAGCTACTTGATGTAAAAAATAGAACCTGTGTGACACAATAATACTGAAACATCCATCTTGAGTTCTTGAGGGATTACAGGGAAACAAATTCCAAGAAAGAATATTTAACTATATTTAAACAAGAAACATCTTTTACTATTTTGTTTGTTATAAGCTGTTTCAATATTAAAAACTTCCTAGATTTAAATATCAATTAAAAAAAGAGAATGTGGAAAATGTAGTCAAAAATATTCAGACTAAGAGTCATTACTTGATAGTTATTGTGGTTTTGTTGGTACTGGTTGCTATAAGATCTGTTTTTTGTTTCTTTTTCTTCATGTCAGTTCATATATTTTTTTCTAGAGATCTTTTCAGAGTATGGAAAGACCAATCCATATCTTCATTCATTAGTATGAGATTATTTTAGCAAAGTCAGAAGTTTCTTCTAAGGTATTAAAGATTCTTACTCCATTTGACAGTTGTATTTTTATTCTTGCTGATAAGATGAGTTAGGATTTCAAGCCCATTCAGTCTAGGAGATTTCACAAGAGGCCAGCATGCTTTTCTAAGTTCCATTGTTTTTGATGAATAGTCATTATCAAATTTTATTGGATGTTGTTTATATTTGTAGGTACTTTTCTCCATACAGTTTTATGTATAAGATCTTTATCAATGAATGATAAAAAATGTATTACTATTGCTCTTGGAGCTGAAGAAGGGGGAGATGGAGTAGGTTTGCCCTTTCCGCACTATATGCAAAATCTTCCTGAAGTTTCAATATTTCTGGAATCCAGGAATTCAAAAATGAAATTAAATTTTCTCCATCAGTTTTTTCCTGATTAACCAAAATCCTTATGTTATTTCTCCTTTTCTGTTCTCCAAATCATGTATTTTGTTTAGAAGCCAGATATTTTGTTTCAGTAGAAATTCATTTTGAGATTCTTCTTCTTATAGTCTGCTATCTATGTCACTCAAGGAATTTTCCATATCATAAATTTTAGTTTGCTGTTGCAACATCTCTTTAAAGATTTCAGTTTGTTTAAAACTGTTTTCTCTTAGATTTTCTAAGTTCTCCTGAAAGCTATCGATTTTAAAAGAAAGTTCCTGAAGAATAGTTGCCACTAATTGTATATTTTTCTTCAAAGAAGTATTAGCATCAGAGTGTTTGGAATTGCTCATTTTCATTCAATATAACAGTCTCCAAGTAAAGTGACAGGAGAGTTTTCATAAAACTTCATAAAAATCGAAAGTTGAGAAGTCTGAATTATCAATTAGAATGAAGCACAATTAAAAAAAATATTCCCCTGTTTTTATGTCAATTAGTGAAGAGCTCTAAAAGGTTGTTGTCTTTACTTGGCCATCTTTCTCTGCCCCATGACAAATAATGTTGATGTTGAAGAAGAAGAAGAGTCACTAAGTCTTATCTCTGACCAAGATGACATTATGCAGTTACTCAATTTCACCTGTGGATCTGATTTGAATGGCAAATTGTTCACTTTTAATTCTGAATTTGATCTGGACTACACCAAAACCAGTAGCAGTGACTGAGCCAAGAAATAGTCCAATGTTAGTGCTTTCATCTTTTATTACTCAGACTTCATCAGCTGGACTGCAAAGTATGAACGTCCTTAGTTTTTGTTTCCAGATGCAGTTGTGTCCCTGTTTTTCATATGGTATGATTTATAGTTGGCTCTGCTGTCTCATGAGAGATGAGGTCAACATCTAGGTGGTACTCATCATGATGGAGGGTCTTCTTGATGTGTGACACATGGATCCAGGTGGATAGTCTTTCACATTGGGTGATAGTAGCAATTGCAAGCAAAACCAAGTAGGGTCCTTTCCATCTGGGACACAATAAATATTTTCAAGGGAAGGATTTAATGTAGACAAAATCTCTTGGTTGTAGGTCATGATGATCATTCACTGTAGGCTGTCTTAGAGCCTCAGAAACAGTCTTATAGTAGAGCTACAAAACAGAACAGAAAGACTTGCAATACAGAAAAGCACATTCAACCATAGTTTGTAAATCCAAATTGTTAGGGACTGGTATAACAGGCATTCTCACAATTCTGCTCACGAGATTTCATCAGGGGATAACTTTCTAGTAGTACTAACTGCACTTTGCATACCAAATAAAACTAAAGGTAAAGCTTCTGGCCATTTAAGACTAGTCTCCTCACACAACTTAGCAAACTGGGTCTTTATAGTCTGATTTGCCCTCTGTACAATTCCTGAAGCTTGTGGACTGCATGAGAAAGGTACTGCTTTTTGATATTCAACATTTTACTGATCTGTTGTATTACCTGACTAGTAGTAAAATGTGTACCCTGATCTGACTGAATACAACAAGTAAACAAGGAACAAGGGACACAAAATCTCAGTATCAACTCTGGTTAGAGTATTTTAGCTGCTGTATTTTGTCATTCATTGTACAAGGATCAGCTTCTCCAGAAAAAAGCATCAACAATGAGAAATGCATACATAAACTTTTGTGTTTATGGGAGTTCTATAAAGTCCCACTGAATGTAAGAAAATCATCCTCATGTTTTTTTCAAAGCTTGAGAGGGTATGGCAGTCTGATATATTATGTTCTAAATATAACACGTTGACAAAATGTGGAGTGTCTTCCAAATGGTGAGGGCATATCTATTTTATTAAGGCATTTTTACCTAAATGAAAAAGTAAGTGATAAGCTTTACCCAAATAAGATAAAAAATTTTGTGGAGCTACCAGCAGCCCACCTGGGTGGTACCAAAAAACATCCAGAGAATGGCTGCAGCCATCAGAGCTCCACCTCACCTATGTAGAGTCCTCATTTGGTTCTGGAAAAATAACAATTCCTGTAAAGAAATAGCAATGTTAGTTTCATGAAGTTGCTGCAAAAATGAATCCTGAGCAAGACAAGACAGTGCAGCTTGTCTAGCTACCATATCTGCAGAGCTATTGTCCTTGGAAATGTAAAGATCACCATTTTCATGTAAGGCACATTTAACCATAGTAATTTTTCTTGGCAATAATAATGCACTCAGTAGTTCATGAACAAAAATAACATTTTTAATAACTGTACCCAGTGAAGTCAAGTACCTTCTTTGTCTCCAAAGTAACCCAAAATCATGAACTACCTCAAAAGCATAATGTGAGTCTATGAAAATTGTAATGGTTTTATATTTTTCCAATTTACAGGCTTCAGTAATAGCTATGAGTTCAGCTATTTCAGCAGGCACATTTTCATTTCATTGTCCTGTTAACAAAATGCTGTCTTGGGTACAAATCGAAAAGGCTGCTACTAATGTTCTGCCTTCTTTTCAAACACAGGAGCCATCAACAAAAAGAAACAATGTGGGAATCAGTAATGGATCTTTATTTAGCAATTATAGTAATGGTTTTACTACTTCTGCAAAGTCAGAAATCCATTGTCGACAATAACCTGTAAGTCGCAGGAAAGACCATAACTGTATAGTGAGGTGTGGTGTGGCTTTTATTGCAGCAATGTATGAAGGCAACATTTGTCTAGAACCTTCTGAAATAAGATGTCCTAAGTAATGAACTTGAGACGTTCATAACTGCAGCTTATAGGTTCATAGGTTCATAAGTTGGTACTAGGCTATCAGCCCTAGGGCCTATACAAGCCTAGCCATAACATTTCCCTGGCTATTTCTTCCCACACTATTTACTTCCCTGGACCCCTGTCTAGCAGGGCGACTGACGTGATCTCCAGGGTGAATTTCCTTTCTCCCATCCAATTGTCAAGGTTCCTTTTGAAGAGGGCCAAAGAGGCACTCTGCTTGACATGTATGGGCAATCTTTTCCAGAGTCTGGGGAGTCTCTGGGTCAGGAACCTATCTCTCCAGCATGTTTTGTTTATTGTGATGACAAGGTTTAGATCCCTGGAGCATGTGGCTCTGAGGGATTGGGATGTCTTTAAGTGTAGCATGTCCAACAGCTCTGGGTTTCACATGGCCTTGTATGTTAAGCAGAGATCGCCTCTGAGTAGACGATATGTGACAGAGTATCGCTGGAGTTTTTTAAGGCGGTCAGCGTAGGGCATCTGCTTTAGGCCTGTGATTCTTTTAGTGAGGTATCCTTACTGACTTTAAATCCTAATTATGATAGTTTGTTTAAAAAAAAAGATAGTATCCTGTTTGCAATTATAATGGGATTTGGAAGCTAAAAGCATATTCTACATACTGAATTAGAGTGGAACTACAAGGACATTCAGTCTTGTCTAATGATTTCTTAATTCCCCTACAGAAAAGAGTAGGTGAGTCAACATACTCTTGCAGCAATCTAGTCCAAGTGAACTGTTGCCATTTATATATAAATGCAAACAGATACTGACTATTTGGGTGTATAGGAATTGAAAAGAAGGCAGAAGAAATATCTATCATGGAGAACGTGACAGTTGACAGGATACACTTAGTACTGTAGATACTGTTTGGAACTACATGCAAACTTGGTACTACTACTGTGTTAACTTCTCATTAATCTTGTACAAATCTATAAGTATTTTTCCTTGTTATTTTACTGGTAAGATAGGTGTGTAAAAATGACTTTGAGTCAGGACTATTATACCTTTTTGGAGTAATGCATAACTGACAGGTTAGATTCCTTTCTCTGCTTCAGCTGACAAAGGATATTGAACTACCTATCATAGGCAAGAGCTCACAAGGTTTTAAAATTATCTGTACAGATTCTGCATCTTTTATGAGCACTGCCTCATTTTCATACGTAGTCCAAAGCTGTGTAGGGATTACTTCTAATCCCGCCAAGTTAGCAGTATCTGCAGTTTGTTTTGATGTTAAAACAGCAAAAGGGTATCCTCATTTGCACAGATTTTAGTTGAATACAATCCTAAAGGTTCATTTGGAATATGGAAATACACCATCTGGGGTACAATAAATGGTACATGTCAATTTATATAATAAATCTCTAAATAAACAATTTAAAGGAGCAGTGTTTCCTATAATAAAAATGTGCTGTTATTCTAGGGGACCAATTTAGATAAGGATAGGGATAGGTTTTATTTCTGGTTAATCTGAAGGCACTCAGCACACCCCCTCTCCATGAACTGTTTTGGTGGAAAGTGGGAGGTTTTTAGCATTTGCTGACATACTCATATATCTGGTTGCTCCTGTATTAACGGGAAAAGGGAAATATGAATTTTACACTGTAATGTTGACAAAAAGGACCTTCTTGGTTAAGTGATACCAAGGGAAATACCCGTGGCTCCTGTTTATAGCTATCCTAATGAGTTTGCTGCCACACTGGTTGATGTCCAGCAGTACTCTAAATGAGATAATGGCTTTCTGCCTCCTGTGGCATTTGGATATTAGATGTTGTCGTCTATTGTAGGGAATATGGACTTTCATTTCACTAGTGTCCAGGCTGGCCACAATGAAAATGAGTTAGACATGAATCACCTTGTGGTGATTGTGGTAGCATAGGGTGATAATAATTTTGTTGTTATTGTCCTGGGGCTTGGGTTTGGAAGACCCTAAATCTACATCTTCCTCTACGATTCCTTCTATCACTTCCCCATGCCCATGAGTCAGTATTGAACTGCTGGACTTGAATACCTACAAACTTTTTCAGCTCTTTTTTTTTTATCTAAGCATATTATTTGCTAAATATTGTGTTTGGTTAACAATTTCATGAATGTCTAAACTTGGACAATTTAAACAAACCTTTCAATTTGTTCTTGAATTGGGGGTAGTAAGCCTTCTACAAAAGCAGCTGACAGTCTGCTGGCTGGCTCTTCTTCCGTAGGTTCTATCATGTCTATCTATGCATTTCAAATATGTATCAGTAAATTAATTTTCTTTCTGTACAATAGCTTTAATTCTGTTATAATTAGGTTTTGGAAGCATGCTGTAGTAATAAAGTTTATAAGTTATTTCTAGCAGCAAATCCATACTCTGTATGTTTTGGAATATTGTCACCAATATTCAATCTTTCCCATATTTTTCTGAAAATTTCAGGAGGGGTTTGAAGCTTTCAGAACTGCTCTCACATCTTCAGTAGTTGGATTTAATAATGATGCATGTCCTTCTAGTTTTTTTTTGGCATATTTAGCAAAGTGTATTTGATTTGAGGGAAGAGACTCCACAATCCACTACAGTCAACAGCCATACTACTCTTATAGTTGGTTTGACATCACTATCCTGAGTGGCTGCAGGGTTAGGTACCTCTCTCAAAGGGTGTATTCGTGTATTTGGTGCATGAGTATCAGTGGAAGAATCACGGTATGTTTCTTCCTTTGCATTTTGCTTAGCAGATGCAGTCCACCAATGTTCTTCTACATTAATAACCATGTAACCAATTGTTTGATCTTCGCTAGTGTATTAGTTTTTGGTGGAACACTTTTATTAACAAATCAATTTAGTTTTCCTACATGCTTTGCACTAGTTCTGTCTTTGTGTTTGCAATGTAACTGTTTCCCTTTATTGGCCATTCTTAGTACCATTTGATCAGATGCTGTGGTGGCAGATAGTGTTTGTTGCAGTTGTCTAAATCTAGTATTGTAAACCGACCCATGAGGATGAGCAGAAGTGATGGAAGTAACTTGTGCTGTGTCTGGGGAAGTAGTAGATGTTTAGGCAAGGTGTACCTCCACCTGCCATCTTGGAGAGGGAGAACCATAAGCTTAATAAGAAGCAGTAAGGAGGATGGGCAAAAGGGGTCAGATGTCAGTCATCATCTGAATGTTCTGGGTGTGTAACTGCAAATTTTTCTAATTGCCTTAAAGATACATACCCCAGGAATTAGATTTATCATCTACACATTTCTGTAATGAACTTACTGTTCTATTAGCTGCCTGCAGCTGTGGCTTCAATTTAGCTGATTTGTATTTTAAGCTTCTAACCACAAATTTATTTTCTTTATATTTAGCTTTTTCTTGCCAGTCATTAAAGGCTGACCAACAACAGGCTGTTTTTGTTTCAACATAGTTTTAAATTTTCGAACATTATCTTATCAAAAGTCTATTTTTTGGAAATTGTAAGGTACTATCATTTTTAGTGAGCTTAGACCATTTTGCCAAACAATTATGACTGTCTCTACCATACTTATTAAACATATGCTGGGACGGAGTTCCATACTTTGGCTCTTTCAGAATACCTGCTCTGATACCCACGATAAAAACTCTCATATCAAATGGATAGATATGAGACAATGATTCTAATCCCTCTGTTATACTAATGAGGGATCGTCTCTGATACTTCACTCTTTTTGTTTTGATTAGAACCCACTCTTATGCACGAGAAGGATACTCTGTCCTTGTTATTTCATGGTTAAAACCCAGATTCGTACAAAGAAACTTGTTTTGTTATTTTAAACTATTAGTTATTTTTTACATGTAATTTCCTCACACTCTTACAATTTACCCTGCTCACATGCAATTGTATCTAATGTAAAGATTGTTAGTAAAGCTTACCTGTACAGACTACAAACTCTGCTGAGGGTGAGAAACAAAATTCTGCACTGACACCGCTAAAACCTGCCCAATGGAAAACCAGTCACAGTGGGTCCAGTGGCAATTTCTGATGCAACAGCACACAAACGGGTGAAAAAACCATCATAGCACCAAACTGTTAAGGTACATAATAATTTTATGCAACATAGTTCAACACAGAATAATAATCTCATTTACTGCAAACAACATACATCCGTGGGAGACTATGAAATCAAGGCCCTGTCTCCTTGAACAGTAAAAGCTTAAATTATTTATAACATTTTTAATCAAATGCAGCATTATTATAACAACTAAAATATAGCCACTGACCAATTAAAAATGAACACTACAGCATTAATTTTGATACGATCTTCTGACTCCCTATCTGTACCTTTCAATATTTTATACCTTTCCATATTAGCCACAAATTCCAAATTCCAGAAAAGACCTTTCTACGCTTGCCATGTTGGCACTTTTATGTTGCTGGGAAATAAATCATCAGAAGCATGCTAAAACAATCATGAATTTAACTTCATTTTACACTTTTCCCTTCACAATTAATTTTCAGATAATCAAAGCTGATCTCTGACCTCTGAGGTAGACAGGATTTTCAACTCTGAGCAGAAGTTAATAACTGCTTGATTGGAGAGTAACAAATAAAAACAATCAATATAAATCATTAGTAGCAATACAACTTTTGGATTTCACAGCTCTTTCCCTAGCCTTTTCAATAGTGAGGGAAAAGACTACCAAAATGGTACTTTAGCTATATTAAAAATAAGGATAAATGGTTAAAATGAAAGTATAATAATGTGTTTTTCCTTTCTGGATAATTGTAAATTATTTGTTTCAAGTGCTGAGTGTTTTCCCTTTATAAGAGAGATTTTATTTGCAGATAATATTTTGTACTTGATAAATCCATAAAAAGACATTTTGGTGTTGTGGAACATTTTTAGAAAGTTCAAGTCTTTTCAGGATATAAAATAAATGAAGGTGAAAGAAAGGTTTTAGGAGTTAACTATGTAACCACATGTGAATTGCTTCAGTAATACCCATACCTATTGGGACATGATATGATGAAGTATTTAGGTGTATGTATTAAACAGGATTCTGTTATGGAAGCTAGAGATATGCATGATAAGACTAAAATAGAATATACAAATTGAAAAGCTAGAAGTTCTTGATTATTGATATAGATAGTAAGATACAAGCACTGTTTAATTTAATGGTAAAGAATTATTGACCCAGGTGGGACTTGAACCCAGAATCCCCATCTCCAGAGGGTGATGCCTTATGTGTTAGGCCACTGGGCCCTTTCATGTAACTGTAAATGTTTTTAGTCCCTTTAGTCTTGGCTGGATCGCCTTCTGTGTGGAGTCTGCATGTCTTCCCCGCGGTCGAGTTGCACTCGAAAGACATGCGTAAATGGGTATGCCTTTGTTGAAGGTTGGGCATCGAGCTGGCACCTCGACACCATAAAAATCTACTGCCAATCATTAGCGGACCAGAGTTCTGCTGTGGCGACCCCTAACCCGGGAAAAGCCGAAGGAAGAAGAGAAGTCTTATACACTAGTGACTCATAAATTTTCTTTTCAACCAGAGGAGAAGTTGTGGATGATAATTAATAAAGAGTTAAAGGAATTTATTTGGGAGGAGAAAAGGGCAAGAGTTAAGTGGGATAAGTTGATTTGCCCAACAGAACAAGGTAGTTTAGGAATACTTGATTTTAGGGGGATACTTTAGATCTCTACAGTTAAGGTTTATATTTATAACTTGAGCAGAAAGCTAGAAATTAAAGTAGAAAGGGATAATAATGATGAAATGGGTGGGGGTTTCAAAAAGTAAAGAAAGAGAAGGATTTGGGGTGGTGGTACTAAGGAGAATAACAACAAAAGTACAGAATATTATTTTCATAAATTAGAAGAAAGTGTTCTAAGAGTTAAGCCAACATATGAATAACGAAAGGTGGTTTTACCAATAGGGAGGACTGAAGATAGTACAGAAAATAGGCAAGAGCAGACTGGAATAGAGGAAATTAGCAAAGGAACCAAGACACTGGGAGCAAATAACTAGAGATACAACGGTACCAGGGATTGATAACAGAGTATAGACTAAGTGAAAGGGAAAGGGATTGGAGAGTGCTAAATGACAGAGTTTTTAAAGTCTAGAACAGAAGTTGCTGTTAACAAAGAATAACTAGTAGGATGTGTAACATATGCATAATAATTACAAGAATCATCCAGGGAAAGCTATTAAAGACTGGGAAAAGAGAATAAAAAGGCAGTTTGTAAACGAATAATGGGAAGAGACCTGTAAGGCTTCGAAGTATGCAACAAAGTGCAGACAAATTAGGATTTGTGCATGGGTATTGCCTCAGTGAGACAGCAAATTCTGTGGTGTGATGGGGGAAGATAGAGGCAACTGGGAATATCCCTGGGATTCAGAAAGACTGCTGGTATGACTGCAGCCAGCCCTGCTCTTTTTAAAGTGTATGTATGGTCATCAACAATTAATGCTGTTCAGTCAGAGTGCATGATAAACAGCTCATTAAATATCCTCTAACAGAGAGGACTGTGGGGGGAGCCAGGAGGAGTATGGTGTGGCTGCAAGGAAGTACGAGCAACAGTAGTGCTCATGTATCATTCATATACCTTAACAGCATTTGACATGATCCCATATATAGTAGCAGCAAGGATAAGTTATGTGGCAACCTTAAATGGCCTTGAAGCTTGTGTGCTGATCTACATTTTCTTCCAATAAAAGGATGGAAATGATAAAGTAGGAAGTGGTAAAAAGGGAGAGGAAAGCAAGTAGAGGGCATTAAGGAATGAACAGGATAGAAATGGGAAAAAGCTATTTTAGTTGGGTCAGGTGCCCATTTTATACATTTGAAGAGAAGATAAGTTGGGGAAGGTAGTAAGGAAAGTAAGAAGGTTGGGATAGATAGTAGGGCATGCAAACAAGCATAGAAGACAGACAAGCCTGATCTGGGCTGTGTTAACACACTCAGGGATGAGGAAGACAATGGAGAATGAGGCATCAGACACACAGAGGAAAGACTGGTGATGGTCAGGATTGGACAACAAACAGGACTGGGTATAGAAACAAAAATAAGGAGGGAAATAAAAGGATGTGGTAAAGGATGGGATATGCAGCCGCACTCCCTGCCAGGTATGACCCATTGGGAGATAATTGCCACCCTCAACTCCCTCAGCACTTGGCCCTGGCTCCTAACGTTAATGCCAGTGTGAGGCAGAGACATGACTTCAAAAGTCACTGGAAGAGGGTTTCATGACTGCCAGTTTGGGCATCCAGCTGCTCATCAATAATATCCTTCACTATCTCCTTCAACTACCTCTAGGTACCATTCTTGTCACCCCCCCGTTACTGCTTGCTGCATGTGTTATTGCAGCACCTTCCTGAGCAGGGCCAGTGGCAGTGGCTGCTGCGGCTGGGGGTGTGGAAGTGGCAGTGGAAAAGGATAACAAGAAGGAAGATGGGGAGAAATGAAGTACACATATAGTAAACAGTGAATATAAACAATCCAAGTATGACTACTTTACCTGTACTATAATGCAAAGTCATGAAGCAACCACCCAACTGTAACAGTGATGTGCCAACAATCAACACCTAGGGGAACTTAAACTCACAGCTTTCATCACCTGTAACCTCAAACACACTGACTTTACTTGCTGCACTGCCAGGAGTCTGAAAGAAGCCTGCAGTGAAACACACACTGATGGTGTGTGTCACATGCTTGCATAACGAAAGAGACAGCAATATCCAACTCTTGGGATGTGAACCCACAACCTTTAGTACCTATACCCACCAAGGCAATGAATTTACATGCTGAGCTATATCAGGAATCAGTCAGAAACTTATCGGGGAAACATATTACTGGTCTGTGTGTCATAAACATGAAGAATGAATGAAACAAAATAGCCAGTGTGCAGGGTACATGATTCCCCAGCACTCATCACCTGTAACCTGAACGAAGCTTCATTTATATGCTAAGCTCCATCTGCAGCATAAGGGCATCCTGCACTGAAACACTGTTATTTTTTATCACACTCTTGCAGGATCAAAACTTTACTAAGGGGGAAGCTGAATCCACTGCCAGCATTTAAGTAACACAGCAGCCCATCAACATGTTTTCCTGCATGTATTAGCACATGGGAGCCTGTCATCTATGTAATCAACCCTGTACTGCTCTCATTTAATAGTGAAAATACCACCTAACTGCCAGTACTGTATTTAGCACTATGCGATGCCTATCTCTCTTTAGAATGAACACTTCCTATGTGGACAGTTGTGTTTCCTAAAATACCTGTTTTACTTGCAGTAAACTATTAGCATAGCATTTTAACCAACATAATTCTGTAGGACAGATCCTTAACAACTTGGCAGTGTACAACATAACTTGCTTGGAGGGTAACAATTTCATTATGATACTGCTGGCAACTCATACCCAAGTAACAATTAGGTTCTATACTGTACATTTGGTAACGTGCCAACCAATGGAAAAACGCATACCTCTCCTTAATACTACAATGACAACCGACTAATTTGCTAATATGTCAAGCTACAGTATCTGTAACAGGTATACTCTCCTTAGCTCAAGCCTTGTCCTGTGCAGCTGTGCATTTTCTTCAGTTTGTTCAGGAGATGTGGAGAAAGGGGATCAGTTAGAAAGTGCATGGCACGTAGTAGCAGTTTGTATGTAGAAGTCTAAGCAATTACATACTTACAGTACATAGTTATATAACTGCTTCCTCACCTCTGCTTCCATTCAGCCTAGAAGGTTGTAAAGTCTACGTTTTGCGTCATTGTAATGGTGGTAACATTGCCTACCATTATGAGGTATGGCTGCAGTTCGTGTAACATCTTTAGCCGGTTTGTTCCATGTCTTTGCCTTTTATTGTGGCCCTTGGTACTGCTCAGCAAGGAATGCTGGCCTGTAATGCTGGTGGATGAACATGTTTGATTCCTCATTTCACTATGTTTGAGAGCTAAACTCCTTTTCTAAAACCATAGTTGGCAACATAATACTTTGCAAATAGAAATCCTTTAAAATTTGCAGTGACATTTATTTTATGTTTTCAAATGTTGCCAAATTTTGCTCACTGATGCTTAGCTCATTTATGTGACTGGTAGGATAAAAGCCCAATATAAGCAATGTTTGACAGTGGTTGAGCATAGCAGTTGGAGGTGTGAACTATGGTAGCCTAGCCTCTTGCTAAATGACACTTGTTATTTATCCCTAAGTATAGACACTGCTCTGCAAGATTTCCCATGCACAATAAAAGCAAGAAGGAGAAGTGATTTGGAAGCCTTAAATGGCTCTAAGTGAGGTGTGTTTCTCTATTTTTCTGACCAGATTAAAGGGTGGAAATAGGAGTATAAAAAAGAGACAAAAAGGAGAAGCAAGCAGAGAGTAGAAAGTAAGGTGAAAAAAACTAGGAATGAGCAGGAGGGAGATGGAGAAGGTGGAGTAGCATAAGTTGGGGATAGGAAGTAAGAGAAGTGAGGGGAAGATAAGATGGATAGGGTAGGTAGCATGGGGAAGACAGAAAAGAATGATGGGGTGGTAATAATAAGGAAGAGGAAGCACAAAGGTGAAGGAGACATCAGATAAACAGAGGGAAGACAATGGCAAGGGTGGGATTTTACAACAGATAGTGGTGGGCACAGACACAAAAAGGTAGGGGAACATCAGGATGGGGGATAGGATGGGGCTCTGGCACTACAGTTCCTGCAAGCTGTGACCCTGTGGGAGCTTACTTACCACCCTGTGTACCATCATCACTTGGCACTGTCCCAGATGTTGGAGACATTGCTTGACAGAGACGTGACCCAATGAGTCACCAGAGAAGATTCTCAGTATGACTGATTCGGGCATTTAACCTCTTGCTGACATAGCCGGTGTTAGGCACCCACCAAACCCATGGCCACAGGGAGCCCCCGATTATCTCCCCACATACAAGAACCCCCATATGAAGCAGCCACGGGTTTCAACATTGCTTCCACTCCTTGCTTCTTGCCTCATTCATTTGGCAGCGCCGTCGTACAATTCCGCCTTTTTTTTTCCCCTAAAAGAACTTGCTTCCTTGATGACTGCAGCCAATCAGGTCCCTTGCTTTACTTGTCAGCTGCTCTCAATCAGGTCCACTTCAGTGAAGCAAGGGACCAGATTGGCTGCAGTAGTCAAGAAGCAAGTTCTAGCTTCCTGATTGGGTTTACCGTAATATGTGGTCTGTTGGGTCAGTTCTTTTGATTGTCGACATTAGGCACACATCTGAACTGACCAGATTTTTAAGACTATCTAGATTATTGCTTTATATTTTTGGTTTGTTCTTCATAAAATTTGTGGTTTTCTTATACATTAATGAGTATTGAAGTCAATAAATAATAGCAGACACACATTTAAGTTTTAGACTTTATATCCTTCAGAAAAATGTATGCTAAAGCAAAGTCTGAAATCAATTTTGTAAGTTTATATAAGCAATATTTAAAAAGTGTCCCTATTTTTAAGTCTTTGTACCCCTATTATTTTTGACTTTGTTCAGATTTTTCATGCTAAGAGGTTGAGAGGTATGCTGTGAGGATGGATGGAGGATTCAGGTTTTGCTGGAACGACCATGGGACCAGCAAAGCAGCTGTATTTTAACTACCCTTGTAAGGGCAATTTCTAAAAGATCTGAAAAACTGTCTTTTTGAGGGCAATTTAAAAGGGCTGTGTGTAGTAGAAGCAAGCAGAGGATTAGTAGCAGACTTCTATCAACAACAGAAAAGGTAAGCTGCTGGGTTTATTTTTAACTTTATTTTTTGCTGGGGGTGGGCAAGGAAACCTGGGGAGAAGATTGTATAACTTTTTTTCTGCAGAGTTCTTACGCTAAGATGATTTGTGTGTGTGGGGGGGGGAGTGAGGGGCTGTGGTTGTAACAGTTTTATTTTATCTTTGTTCAGAATTCTTCTGCTAAGAGACTGAGGAAGGAAGGCTTGTTTGTAATTAATGTTCAGATTCGATGTCCTTTTTTTTATCTAGTCTTGCATAAGAATATTCAATATTGCATTTTTGTTTTGTGTACAATTGTGCTGAAAAATTGGTAGTGGGGGATAGTGGCTGTGAGAATGCTGCAGAATATACAGATATTTTAATGTATACCAATGCAAACCCTGTTCTGCTAGTATGTTTTGTGTATACTGGCAATGTTTATAACTATGTCTGATGCTACATCTTTGTTCTGCGGTAATGTTTTGCTCTGTCCAGAATTATTGTGCTGAGAGGTTGGGAGGGGCGTTAGTGGCTGTGAGAATGTTGCAATGTTCAGCTGCTGTTTTAATGTATACTAATGCAAACCCTGTTATACTAGTATTGTGTACACTGGCAGCGTTTACAACTATCCCTGATGGTACGCCTTTGTTCTATGATAATTTTTTTGATTTGTCTAGAGTTATTGTGCTGACAGGTTGGTAGGGGGGTTACAGTCTGTGAGAATGTTGTGCAATATTCAGATGTTTGCCTGGTATTTATCTATTTTCATTAAAACATGTGGAGTTACACAATGCATTTTACTTCATAATCTGTTATTCCAGCATCTATATTTGCTGATAACCACATTGTTTTTTATGTTATGCCTTTGTGTTTTTATTTTACTTTCACTTCATCCAGATTTATTGTGCTGAGATACTGGGGGTAAGGGCTGTGACAATTCTAATCTATCTCTTTCCCTTGGTAATAATACTGCATTTTACCTTATTACACTCAGTAGTCACAATCTGTATATTTTTAGTACTGTATAACTCAAGTTGATGAAGAAATTCTTCAAGTATATGTACTTTATATATTGCATGGACCTTTGTTTGTTTGTCTTGATTTATTTAGTTTAAAGTGGAGCTTATCTCCCCGGGCCTCTACTGAAAACGGACCTGTATCCAGTTAGAATAGCCCGGTCAACAAATGTAAAATAAAATAAAATAAAATAAAAATGAATAAATAAATAAATAAAATTCTACAGACTGTACTGATGTCTTAATGCATGCCAGTGCAACCCCTGTTCTACTATCAAAGTTGATCATAGCAAAGTTTCAAACTATCCCTGATGTTATGCTTTTGTTCTGCATTTTTTTTTTCTTTTTGGCTTTGTCTGGAATTGTTAAGCTGTGATGTTAGAAGAGAGGGGTAGGGGCTGTGAGAATGTTGTACAATGTTTAGACGTTTGACCTGTATTTTTGGTCTGTTAGTCATCAAAAGTGTGAATTCACACAATGCATGCTACTGGAAAAATCTGTTATTCTACCATCCGACCATCTTTATTAGTTCATAACCACAGTGTTTTAAACCCCCTAATGTTACGTCCTTGTCTTGTTTTTTTTTTTTGTTTGTACCTCCTCTAGAATTGTACTGAGACTTTTGGGGGACTATGAGAGTTCTGCAGAATGTACTGATTATTGTAATGAATGCTAAGCCAATCCCTGTTATTCTAATATCTTTCTAAGTTTATCATAGCAATGTTTGTAACTATCATTGATGTTACACCTTTGTTCTGCAGTTATTTTCAGCTTTGGAATTATGCTGAGAGGTTAGGACGTTGGTAGGGGCTGAGAGAATGTTGCACAATGTCCAAATTGTTTGTTAGTTTTGGTCTGTTCTTCAAAAATGTGGGGTCACACAACGCATGCTACTGCAAAATCTTATTCTAGCATCATTATTAGTTCATAGTATTTTAAATTCTTAATGTTCAGTCTTACTGTAGGGCTGTCCATCATGTGTGGGCTATGTCTTGTCTGCGAAATCTGTGTAACTGTCTGCCTTGTGTCTCTGTCCTGTGTGAGGGAGTCTTAGTGGGTGTCTTTGTTTACCTCTATGGGACTGGCTAGAGGCTTGCCATAATGTAACAACATTACTACTGAATGCCAGTCAGTGTGTGTGTGTATTTGTGAGTGGCTACCTTGCTGTGGTACAGAGGCTTGTCGTAATGTAACATTAGTATTAAATGCCAGTCAGTGTGTGAACCACTGTGTGTGGCTACCTTGCTGTGGTACAGTGGCTTGTCATAATTTATTGGTATTAAATTTTATTTATTTAACATTTGTTGACAGGGAAAGTCCGACTAGGACAGAGCCTATTTTTTAGCAGAGGCCCAGGGAGAAATGCTGCAGAACATGTCTTTGGAATGTGGGAGGAAACACATGAACGCAAGGAGGACATGCACACTCTGCACAGAAGGCACCCCAGCTGAGAATCAAACCAGAGAACCTCTTGCTGGGGGAGGCCCAAAGTTAACTGCTGCACCACTGCCCAGTCCCAGTCAGTGTGTGTGTGTACCATTGTGAGTGGCTACCTTACTGTGGTACAGAGGCTTGTCATAATGTAACATTGGTACTAAATGCCAGCCATTGTGTACCTTGGCATTTCAAGTCTTTTTAATGGTCTGAATGTAATAACACTACCCAGTGATTGTTAAATGGTGCTGCATGAGCTTGATAGGGAAGGAGGCGTGTTGGCAATATGGTCACACTTTTTATATTCTCCTGGGTAGGGCCCCCAACTTGAAACTTGCTGGGGGACTCCAAAATACTAGCACTGGCCCTGCATGCTGATTAACTCCCCCCAGTATCTGTCAACTGCTGATGGACAACAAAGGTGTCACCTCCACTGGCTCTGCTACTGGCAGTTACAACAGTCCCAGCATCTGTTGCAGACCTGTAGTGGATGGTGCAAGTACTGCAGCAGGTGCAGGTGGCTGTGGCAGACTGGGACACAAATGTTGTAGATGCTTCTTGTGGTCGTGGCAGTGACTGAGCTGCTGTGCCAGCTGTGGAGATGCCAATTAGCCTTGTAAGAGGAAAAGGTGCAGGTCTGGATGCTGCTACATATAATAGGAAAATAAATGGAGAGAAACAAAATAAATGTATGCAACTGAATGTATGCTGATAAAGAGGGTGGGAGAGATAAGTACATATGCAATGAAAAAAAATGAAGCTGATATATATTTTTATGATGATAAATTTGCACATACCATATTTGAATGAACAGCAAATGCACTTAATTTACCAGTGCTGTTAGCATGCACAAGTGAGATGGGGCTTGAGCCCATAGCCATCCTCACATACATTCTGAAAAGCAAAGTATGAATGAGTTGAGCTACTCATACAGCATGGCAGAAGTCTGTAGTCCAACACATAGTAATGGAATGTACATATATGAAGAATAAATGCTGATCAGACTCAAATTCTCCTCACAGCTACTATAACCGAAGAAAACAAGTATATTGACAGAATGCTTGTGACGCAGACGTAAAAGATAAATAAATAAATGTAGGTTGCACCTATTTGTACTTCTAATCTTGTAGTTAGTATAATGAATCAGACACCTCTAAGTAAAGGTTATATCAAAACACACATGGGGGTGGGGGTGGGGGTATCATCACAGTGTTAGAGTGCAGCCTTAATATACTGAGACACTTTTTCAAGTATGCGGCTGGATACACCTATGATATTTGACAGACATACTGCTACTTTTAAACTTGGGAGGTTAGCACAGAAGTTGCAGTTTCTTATAAAAGCTATACTGTATGAAACTGCATCTATACTACCATTAATTTTAAAACATATACATTAATAAGCAAATACACTCCCCCCATTATGTAATACAGGTTCATATATATGTATACAAACTATATGGGAGAGGACAAGGATTTTTTTATATGTGGATCATATACATACACATATGTATGTATTTTAAGCAGAGGTTTTTTTATATATTATTATTTTTAGTTATGACATTATACATATTTTATATAGAACATGATGTTATATATGTTTATAGCATGTGAGGTTATATATGGATTATTCTTCTTATATATTCTATAGAAGTTTTTATAGTTTATAAAATGTTTTACATTTTATAGAAGATGTTTACGTGATTTATTATAACATAATGCGATTGAAATTAATTGTCACTTTAAGATAGTAAGCTGATGTGATTAGGGTTTAATTAGTATTAATTATGTCCTCTTATATATGGAGTAGTAATGAGATGTATTTTATTGAATGGTCTGAAGAAGTGGGAGTGATTCCCATGAAAGCACTTACCAAATAAATACTTCTGTTTTTGCAACTTGATTCAACTGCTTTTGCACATTGTTTATGATCCTTGAAGTTTTGTGTGCTGACACTCCCCCAATTCTCTGTTAGGTGCTCCAATTTTGTCCAGCTGTCTATTCGTTATAATCACTTCAGGGGCTACGTAGAGAAAAACAGCACTGTGGAAGATCTGGGGATGGCAAGATAAGTTCTACCTACAGTATATATTTCATGCCTACTGTTTACTTCATCCTGCTATCGGATGTCATTGCCTCATGTCACTTTGCCAGCATTGTTCCCCATGTGTGGGATGCCAGCAGCATGGGTGACAGCTTGGGCTAAACTGTTCCAGGTGTCAGTCTGTTACTGAGGCCCTTCATAGCCCTTCTGCAAAAGCCTTTGACTGTAATGATTATGAATGAGGGGGAGAAAGATTTTTGTCTCCTGTAGACACCATCCGCGTGCTCTAAAAGGAGCACTATCTCCTTCTCCAGATATAATGTCTCACCTTGAAGAATCACTGGGAAAAATGGCAGAAACTTCATGCCCAAACAATTCTCACATGTACCATCTGTTGTACAGTGACAGGGATCTCATTTATACAACAGACGGTGGGCTAGGTAAATATAGCTTCTGTATTTTAAAGGTTCACAATGGAACTTCAAAGAGTGAAACATGGCAGTCCTGTATCACTGCTTATGCTGTTAGGAAAGCAGGTACTACAGTGACTCTAATTCTATGAAGTTATATGTGAAATTACAGATCCCCCTAGAGGCAATGCATGACCATGGATGTACACAGCTGCTGCAAAGACCCAGGCATGAAGAACAATTGAGTGGATGTTTAGGAGGTTTTCTTATGGCTCAAACTAAGTGATTCAGGAACAGTAATGAGCTGAACCCTAATCTGCATAATCATCACATCCAGACAGATGAACTGGTGTGATATAAGCAGAAGGAAAAGCAGAAAGAACCATTGTAATATGGAAGAAGTAATAGCAGAAACTTGTGAAACTACAACAGCTGTATTTGAGAGTAATTGTTAAGGCAAAAGTAAAGCTCTGCTTGTACAGGTTAAGTGATACTTTCTCAAGTACGTTTTGTCAAGTATGGTTGTTTTTAACTACTATTGAACTTGCTGACATAACCTGAAATATGTTTGTCAGTACTTGCAAGTGCTTTGAGAAGATGTCTTGAGAGGAGGCTGCAAGGGTAAGGCAATTGTTGGGCTGAAGTGCTAAAACCAAATATTTCAACAGCTTTTGAGTGTTTTTTGAGATTGTTTCCTGCTGGAACCACAAGTTGGAACCTCTGCAGTAATGTACTGTTCTTCTTGGTTTGTAAACTTTGTTTTAGTTACATAGGAACCCCATGTTACCCGACATGCTGAAGCATGCCATTGAGAAATTGATGGAATATTCTTAAAGCAGATGTCTGAGATACCCCTACTGTTATTTCAGTAGGTGGATGAAAGATCCCTGTAGCTAACGTATGTAAAGCTGCAGATGGGGCCGACACATGTTCAGTTTCTTGCATGGTATTCCTATGCACACGGTACTGGTCCACAATGTCGGTGTATTGGAGTTCATGAAATGTTAAGTGAGGTCAGATGACACGATGCCTCTGGGAACTGTGACACACTCTGTTCAGCAAAACTATGGCAATAAGATCCTCTTGTAGATACACATTTACCAGTGCTGCAGCAACCCCTAACAAACGATTCACATACCTTAAACATGAACATTCATCTGAGTTCAAATATACTGCAGACACGGTTCTGTTGCTTGGCATTTATACATATACAAATCACTCCGCCATCTTGTTTTGCTTCAGTTTTAAGATGTTTATTTTTAATAATGTTGCTCATCACCACATCATTATCTGGTCATTAGCTTACACTGTGCCTGACAATGCTGCTTAGTTTTTCCCACTAAAAACATGTGTGTCTCTGAATCACACACACTCTGCATGTAGCCTGTAGTCACACAAATTCCTTTACCACGATGCAGGAAAGTTTTTTGAATCTAGACCCATATGGTGGTGGTGGTGGTGTGGGGTTGAATGTAATGAGCTGGTAATTTAAAAAATTCCCTTCTGACTACTTTGACAGAAATATTGGGGGAACAAATGATTGTAACTATGGAAATAATTATTTTGAGCTGAAATGTAGCATCTGAATTGTCTAGACATAGTAAGACCTTACTATGTTTAATGATGCTGACTGCCAAAAAAGCAATTACTCAAACATGGGAATCAAAATCTTAGCCAACTCTAACTGTACTATTGAATATTGCAAAAGAGAAAAAAAGAAATGGAGGTTTGATCTTTATAAAAGGGAAGAAGCAAATTTCATAGAAATAAATTAAATTTGTGGGAAAGATGCATGCAGAACAATATTTAGGAGGAGGAGGGAGGTTTAAAGGAAGGCAGGAATTGAGCAATTAATGTAATGCTGGAGGGAATGAACACTGTTAAAAAGAAAACACCCACATATATATTGCTTGACAATAACAATGGAAAATGTTACTATGGTTTAAGCATTTTCTTTTATATTAATGTATGTTTACTTGTGTTATTAATTAAAATGTGATGATGTAATAAAAATATTTTAAAAAAAAAACTAAGGAGAATATGGGACTGAGTTGATACCGAGGTTTACAATTGCAGAAACATGCTAAGGCCTTATGTATTTTAACATTACTAGCAGCCAAACAAGCAGTTACACAAAAGTGAGAACCAAAGATTAAACCAGCTGTAAGTGAAGTACTGAATACTGTAAAGGAAAAAATGACCTTATGATGGGATCATTACAAAAAGAAGGAAGTAAATTTCATGAAAATGAATGGAGCATTTTGACACAATATATACAAAATAATATTCAAGTAGATGACTCAAATAAGTAGGTTGATATGACTTAAAAGGGGTATGTTGTAAGGCACAGGAGTAAGAAAGAGAGTTACGATGGACATTTTTTGTATAATGCATGTATATAATAATGGTGTTATTGAGATTTTACTTTTGTTATTGTCAATGTATGTGAATTCATGGTGTATCAATAATGTTATGAATAAAACTGTTTCAAAAAAAGTTCAGATGTTTACAGCTATGTTTTCTGTTCTGGATAGACTTCACATACCCTTGAAAAAGATGCAGAGGAGGCGTTTAGGATTTCAGACAGATGGACTTCACTCCTAGTTCACCTCCTTGCCATTTGGCTTGTCTACTCCATCCAAAATGATCACACATTGGCTGGCTACACTAATTTTTTTTTCTAGGACTAGGGCCAAGGGTGTGCATATGTTTACTTACCTAGATGACTGCTTAATTTAGATGGACTCAGTAGAAGGGATTAAGACTTGGATTTAACCCTGCTGTGGTTCCAGAGACTACGTATCTCTTTCAATCTTTCCAAGTCAGATCTGGCCCCTGCAAGGAATGTGCTTTTTTATAGACTGAACACAGAACATCAGAAAACCGTTCTCCTAGAAGACAAGGTACTCTTTCTGCTACATTTTCTGCAGTCTTGGAAATAATGCATTTTCAGTAAGGAAATTCTGTAGGGTTCTGTGGTACATGATTTCTTGAATACTGATGATCCCTCTGATAAGGCTGCACATGAAAAAGTTACAGTGGTACCTCAGGAACTGATGCTGCCAGCATTCCCAGTCCCTGCAGACCCCATCCCCATTTTGCCTGTATAAAAAGAGCTGTCATGGTAGGAGAATCTGATCCATTTCAACTTCAGGGTACCTATCAAACAAGTCCATTGTAGCCAGACCCTCACCACATACTCCTACAACACTGCATGGAGAGCCTGTGATGGAGAGCTACTAGTCCTGGGTAGGTGGGAAAAGGGAGTAAAAGATAAACATAAATGTAGAGGAAATGAGGATAGTTTTAGCTGTAAAAGCATTCTAGCAGACTTGACCTCTGGGACCATGCATGTCCTTATAGTGCATACCACAGTGGTAGCCAGGAGTCAGCACTGATCCTCTGGACATCTTAAATTCCATCTCAGGAGAATGTCTTACAGAGACACTGAGCAGGGCACAATCAGACCCTTGAAAATAGATTTTGAACAAGGATGTGTTTCTGAACATGACTCAGATGGGGTGTGCCAGAAGTAGACCTTTTTGCTTCTCCAGAAAGAATGTAACTCAGGATGTTT
Source organism: Protopterus annectens (assembly GCF_019279795.1). NCBI lineage: Eukaryota > Metazoa > Chordata > Ceratodontiformes > Protopteridae > Protopterus > Protopterus annectens. Next base: position 1,089,900,835 of record NC_056732.1, on the reverse strand, counting down.
TGCTGCAGGATGGCAGCTCCAGAAACCTGAAAAAGTGATGTCTTCTCCACAGAAGACAGGTCAGTTTCTGCATGCTTTCCTTCTGGTACCCTTAAGCCTCAGAATATTGTAAAAGACAAAGGAGGAAAGACCAAAAATGCTATTAATTGTACTATTATTATTATTATTATTATTAATATTATTATTATTATTATTATTATTATTATTATTATTATTATTATTATTATTATTATTATTCAGGTAACACTGCTTCTCCCTCCTGAAGAGTCTGTTGAGTTCGGCACCAGTTCTTTTTTTGTCAGAAAAAAAAGTGTCCCTAAAGCATTCCAACCTGAGCACTCCAAGGCTGACAGACTGAATAATTTAGCAATCACCCATTCCAAGCACGTTTTCAAAGGACATGCTAAATATTATGAGGGTGGTTTAAAACCAAACACAAGGAAATTATACCTAACAAAGTGGAAGATATTCTTTCTCTGGTGCCTTGCTAGAAACAAGGACCCTAATTCATCTTAAGAGTCAATGGCTTTCAATTATCTGTGTAGCACACTCAGAGGTGTAGCTGAAGTAGATATGGGTTCCTTCCTACCTGACTCTGGTAACACCCCTATAGGCCCAATACACCAAGGTGGCAAGAATGACAGATTTTATTCTAGGTGACACATCTAGTTTAAAAGGCAATAGCACAACCACAAACAAATTATTTCAACAGTGCACCAGTTAGCAATAAGGCAAAGTGAGATATGCATGCAATGAAAACATACATTCACCCTCTTCCCCAGAACTCAACAGAAAAAAGTCTAGACATTCAAACATGCACAAAGAAGGCAATATCAGTGAGCAGTAAAGCTTTATAATGCAGCAATACAAACATGGGAAAAAATGTAATGTCATTAAGCAATAAGAGAGTTATAATACAACAATACAGATATGAGAAAATGCAATGTCATTGAGCAGAAAAAATCTTGAAGGCAGCAGTCCTAACACGAGCAAAATGCAATGTCATTGAACAATGAAGATTTATAATGCAACAATACAAATATGAGACAATGCAGTGTCATTGAGCAGTACTAACACCCTCAACCCCCTTGATCAGTTCTAAACAGACCAACTATGAAACACTCTATTGTACCCTGTTCACTGGCCAGTGACTACTTACAGTTGTGCTGCCGGCATGATGGGGCCCAAGTTGGAGCTCATATGGATCCCAGTTATTTGTAATTCACAAAGCATTTGGGGGGGGATCCACAATCTTATAAAAATGTAAAATGACAGCCAGAGCCTCTCACCACTCTATTGAGAATATCCTAGTGACCAGGCACCATGGTTCCTCTGATGAGAAAGTAGACAAATCACCTGCCAGAACTCTGGTAATCATCTGTGGCTTCTCTGTACTAGGCCCAAAGGAACTCCTTTTCTTGCTGAATCATATGCAGGTGTGGAACTACTGGTTTCAGACTTCTCTTCTGATTCCACAAAATACCACCACCCAGGATTTCAGCAAAAGACAGACACAATCTGCTACTTTACTTCCCTGTCCCAAAGCCCCAGAAAAGAAAATCCAGTCATACTGCAAGGCCCTTTTTCCCTTCAGCTACCTGTTTCAGTCTTCCCTCCTTCGGCTAGTATCTCAGTCCCCTCTTTCACTTTCGAAATTGTCTTTTATATTCCTGAAAAGAGCTCCAAGTTGTGGTGTAATGAAAAACTACAGTCTATTACTTCTACAATTAAATACAGTGTGAGCTACACTCTCCCCCCACTTGAAAATCTTAGGACCCCCAAGTCAAAGGTATATTAGCAGAAAATATTTACAAACATTAAAGCACCATCAACTGAACAATATTTTTGCATTCAAAAGGTACATTCCACCAAGGGTAATCGGCCTTATGCTTTACTTGGGATGGGTGTCATCACTGGAGTAGGAGGCATAGGGATTATGAGCGAAGACCCTCTGATGAGCTGTGGTTACAAGTTCCTGCGTACTATGTCCAAACTGTTATAGGCAAGTCTCTGTGGGGGCCAAATCAGTCTCTGCAGTTTTAGTTCGGAAGAGACAGCTGAGGAATTTTGCTCGGAAGGTTTGTCACTCACATCACATTCAATGTCTAGTTCTTCTGTAGGTATATTGTCTACTTCTAAGATCTCCTCTTGTGTAACTTCATTTTCGTTTTACATAATGGTATGACTGTCCTCAGCACTATTTTCTGAAGTTTGCATAGCAGGGCCTCCATCAATATCAGGTTCTGCAAGAGGCACATAAACATTACTTAGACTATTGTTAGGTGTGGGCTGCTCAAAATGACAAGGAACGAATTCCAGTGCATTTACGTTCAGATTACAGCCCATGGGGTCTTGAACATCCTCATAAAAAACCCACTGAAACCCCAGTCATCATCACTGTCCTTATCTCCTTCAGCAGGAGGAAGATTACAGTCTTGACTGTTGGAGAGAATAGTTCCTCTCCGCCTTAGGTTTCTGGATCACCTTGAGTTAGGCTTCCACTGAGCCATTCTGGGTTCCAGATTCATGAGTCTCACTGATTTTGCCAAAGGCATTAAGTTGTTTTGATGCCAGGTTTTAATGGGTCCTTTTTTCCCCTCAGGGCAAACTTGGCAGACAAGGATATTAGGCAGCTGAGAACAAATTATGTAAATTTCAGATCCCCAGTGGTCAGCTAGTTTATGCTTTCCTTGTAGTCCCAAATTTCTCAAAAGAACTCTGTCCCCTGGCTGCAAGTCATGCATCTTTACTTTTTTGTCATAGTGAGCCTTGTTTTGCTGATGTCTTTGTCCTGTTGGTTTTTCAGCTAGCTCATAAGCCTGTCTGAGGTTCTTCTTGAGTCTCTCCACATAACTGCTGTGAGATCGCAATGGTGTATCATCAGCTGTGACTCCAAAGGTGACATCAACAGGAAGATGAGCTTCTCTTCCAAACATTAGGAAGTAAGGCAAGAATCCTGTAGCATCATTTTTAGTACTGTTGTAAGCATGTACCACTGTGGCTACATGTCTACTCCATTGACTCTTCTTCTCAGCAAATAGTGTCCCCAACATGTCTAGTAAAGTTCTGTTGAAACGCTCAGGCTGAGGATCCCCTTGAGGATGATAAGGAGTGGTGTGGATTTTTTGGACTCCCAACAGAGTTAGTAGTTCATGGACAAAATTGCTCTCAAAATCACATCCTTAATCAGAGTGTATCCTTTTTGGCAGGCCATAGTATACAAAGAACTTCTCAAGTAGTAGTTTCACCACTGTAATAGCTTTCTGATCGCAACTGGGAAATGCTTGAGCGTACATGGTATAGTGGTTTTGTCACCATCAGCACATTACTGATCCTGCCTTCATCCAGTTCAGTGAACATAAAATCTATACAGACTAGTTCCATGGGTCCACTACTTTCCATTTGACCCAATGAGGCAGATCTGGTTGGCAGAGGCTTTCTATGAATGCATCGAAGACATGTACAACAATAATTCTCAATATCTTGCTCCATGCATGGACTGTAGAACCTGTCTCGTACCAGACTCATAGTTTTGTCATAACCGAGATGACCATGTTCATCATGCAATGACCAGAGTACTACTTCTCTATACTTCTGAGGAAGCAACAATTGCCATTTTCACTGCTGAGTGCACTAGGAGATCTCCTATACACTAGTCCATTCTGTATCTGGAGTCTGTCCCATTCTTTGGCCAAAAGTGAGCCAGAGGATGAATATCCGTGCAAAGCATATTAACTTGTTTCTTCTCTAAAGCAGCTACCACCAGCTGACTTAAGGGGGTCTTCTCTTTGATCTCTTCTGAGGTCACTGTTACTCAAAGCTGGTAGCGATGAAGCCTGCAAAGTGACCAGATTACAGTAAGCTTGGGGTATGCTTGCTGCAGACAGACCCAACTTCTGGGCCCAATATTCAGTGTGTTGATAACAGGTTGCAATCTGACACATAGCTCTCACCCCTGGTGCTGGAATTTCCACCCATTCATCATAGGGGTGTAAACCTCCCTGAGGTCTTCTGGACAGACCATCAGCATCTCCACTTTTGTGTCCTGGGTGGTATTTCAAACTAAAATTATAGTTGCATAGAGCTGCCATCCATCTGTGGCCAGTAGCATCTAGCTTTGCAGTGGTCTGGATGTATGTCAGAGGATTGTTGTCAGTCCGCACTTCAAATTCAGCCCCATAGAGATAGTCATGCAGCTTGTCCACTGCCGCCCACTTTAAGGCAAGGAATTCCAACTTGTGTGCAGGGTAGTTTCTTTCTGTGGGGGGTAAACTCCGACTGATAAAAGCCACAGGTCTCAGCTTCTTGTCATACTCCTGGTAAAGGACTCCTCCTAAGCCATCCCTGCTAGCGTCCACATGTAAAGTGTATGGCTTTGTTGAGTCAGCATATGCCAGCACAGGGGCATGTGTGAGGCAATATTTAAGCTGTTCAAATGAATCTTCACACTCAGGATCCCAATGACTCTCAATGAGTTCCTTAGAACCTCTCGGTCCCTTAGGCACAGGTCTCAGCTTCTTGTCATACTCCTGGTAAAGGACTCTTCCTAAGCCATCCCTGCTAGCATCCACATGTAAAGTGTATGGCTTTGCTGAGTCAGCATATGCCAGCACAGGGTCATGTATGAGGCAATACTTAAGCTGTTCAAATGACTCTTCGCACTCAGGAGCCCAATAATTCTCAATGAGTTCTTTAGAACCTCTCGGTCCCTTAGGCTTTTTCACAAGGATATCTTCATCTGTTTCATCTGCTTTCTTATCATTTCGGAGCAAATGGTTGAGAGGTCTTGCTATCTTTGAAAATCCTTCCACAAACCTTCTATAGTAACTGCAGAACCCCAGGAAAGATCACAGCTCTGTGATAGTTTTGGGGTCTGAGCCAAGGTGTCACCACTTCAAATTTGCTGGGATCTGTGGATATTCCATTTGCAGACACTATATGTCCCACACAGGTCACTGAAGGTTGGAAGAACTTGGATTTGTCCAATGACAACTTCAGGCCTTTCTTCTCAGTCCTGTCCAATACCTTCATCAGTCTTTCTTCGTGTTCCTCTATGGTCCTCCCAAAGACAACGATGTCGTCCAGGTAGACTAAGACTTCCAGGAGATGCATGTCTCAAACTGTTCTTTCTATGATTCTCTGGAAAGTTGCCGGTGCATTTGATAAACCTTGAGGTAACTGATCAAACTCAAAAAATCCCAAAGGGGTGATGAAAGCAGTCTTCTCTCTATCCTCTGGATGCATAGGGATTTTATAGTATCCACTCCTTAAGTCTAGCACACTGAACCACTTTCTGCCCACCAGGCAATTTAGAGCATCTTCAGTCCGGGGAGTTGTGTACTGGTCTGGAATAGTTCACTGATTCAGAGTACGATAGTCAGCACACATGCAAATTGACCCATTCTTTTTCCTGACAACAACAATGAGAGAGGCATATGGACATCTTGACTCTCCAATTATTCCTGCAGCTTTTAGTTCTTCCAAATGTTTTCTTAAGTTCTCCAGGTCTCCTGGGGCTACTCTTCTGGAACGTTCCCTGAAGGGCCGGTCCTCTTTTACTCTTATTCGGTGTTCTGCATTTTTGCACAGCCCACATCTAGTTCACTAGTAGAAAAACATTTTTTTCTTTTTAATTAGTAGCTCTTTAACTCTGGTTAGCCACTCAGGGGGAAAGAGACCACCTGCTATCTCAATATCTCCCAGCTTCAACTTGTTGGCTCTGCTCTCATTCCTTGTCAACACAGTAACAGATAAGGGAGTGGCAGCATAAACATTTCCCAAATGCACTTGTGAGCACAGGACAATGGGAGTACTTCCTTTATTTTCAACCCCACAGGCAAAGTGTTGTAAGGATGCTTTAACCTGTCCACAGGCCAAATTTCTGGGACTAGTTCCAGCCCTAGTGGCAAGTCACTTTCTGGATCTGTTTCCATTATGAGATGAGAGGAAACTGTTTGTCTACACATCCTCACTTTGGCTCTCAAGCAGGAGACCTGACCAGGATGAATTATATGCTCTTTCCCAGACTGGGTCCATACATGACAAGTTTCATCTTTCTTACTATACTTCTCCCTTTGAAGGGCACAGAAAACTGGTCACAGGAGAGGATGTAGTGTTGGGTGTTCCTGGGTCAACTGAGGCATTAGCATTCTTCTGACGAAGGTCAGTATTTGTCCCCACTAAAATAGATGCTGAATCCTTTCCTTTTGGCCTGGGGCACACAACAGCGAGTGTTTCAAAAACTTCTGTTGACCCAACAACTGAAGTGGAAAATTCTAACTTGAGTGAGACATAATCATCATAAGGGAACTTCATGTCACTTAGCTCCCAGATCTCCAAATCTGGGCAAATGTTTTAAGTATTTTTGGTAGAAGTCTGTGTACAGAATGGTGATTTGTGCACCAGTATCCAACAGTGCTTTACTATACACTCCTTCTATTTTTACTGACACGACAGGGGACAGTCCCTGTAGGCCCTCGGGTAGTTTCTGTTTCCGCTGTTGTTCAGCTGTATGGCAGTCAGCATGTGGTTGAGGTACCACCAGTTGACCTCACCATTTTAATCGATAAGACTCTTACTTAGTAATGCTTTGCGGTCTCAGATGCTGAGATTTTGGCTGAGATGGCTTTCCAATTTGGTTGTTCACCTCAGATGAGCTAAAAGTGTGCATAGTAGGTAGTTTCTCCCCCCTGTTACAAGGGTTAATGTGGAAAGGAGATCCAGGATGCTCTCTCTTGATGTTAGATTTTATGAAACTCTTTTTAACTGGGCACTAAGCTGGCTCCTTCACTGAGGCTCTCTGAAGTTTCCCTACATTGCACTAGCCAGTAATAGTTTGTTCACTCTTTTCAAGTTCTCTGCATTAGGGAACTCTTGCTTTATATACCCTGTATCTCCACAGTGAACACAAAATCCAGTAGGAACTCTGTGCATTGGCTGATTTGGTTCTTCCCTGAGTCCTTTCGTGGAGGTTCTAGCTGATGTATTTCTCCCTTCAGCTAAATTTACCACAGCTTTCTGCAATTCTGCAACTGTCTTGGTGACTTGAGCTATGGCGTCGGTCAGGGAAGACACCTGCATCTGCAACTGTGACACCTCTACATTGTGGACACTCTGGGTCATGACTCCTGTTTGAGTAGTGAGCACAGCTATAGGCTCCTGCTGGTGTTCACTCACTGTTTTATTGCTGTTGAACACTGAGATTTGGTTTCCAACAGGGCGTCCTCTTCCCTCACCTCTTTTACCAACTGAGAATAAGTTAGAGTCTCTTCCCTATTTCTCATCCTCATTTTCCACACAATGGGGTCCATAGCTTGAGCTCCCTGTGAAATTTGTTTGATCCGTACTTGGTCAGCTACTTTCGGATCCACCTCATTCTTTAGGGTGATCTGGTGGAGCATTATCTAATCGCTTAATGTACTCAGATAGTTTCTCACCAACTTCTTGGTATGTATGTTCAAACTGATACAATAGGTCAGCAGCCCTCTCGGTCCTTCCAAACACATCCAGCAGTAATCCTAAATAGTCCTTGGCTGTGCAATCTTGCTTACCCATCCTTAGGTTGTGTATGGTATCCATAGCTATTCCCTTTAGACTTTCAGCTATCTGTTGTGTCTTCTGAGATTCTGGGATATCCCACTCCTCCAGGGCTTGTGAGGCCTGATCCATTCAGGATTCAAAATCTTCCTCTCCCTGAGGTGTGGGTTGTTTGCCAGAAAAGAAACACAATTTGCGGTAGCCAAACCCAGTGAATGGCTGTGTAGGCTTTAAGCATTTTTCTACAATACTTCCCAAAGCATTCAAAACTTCAGGCCCTATAGTATTTATGAACAGTGAAACTGCAGCTTCTGGTGTAAGGTTCTGACCTACTTGGATAGCTTCCACAGGTATTTTCTCTGTTGCTGAGGTAGTGCACTTCTCAGGGATTACCACACGGACTGCACTCTCACCTGAAATTTGTACACTCGAAGGTATGTGCTCATACACTAAAGGACTTTTCCTTTCTAATAAGGCCAATGTGCACTGCTCGGTAGGGTCCAAAGTACTGTTTAATAAAAATCCATGCCCTACAACTGGTAAGGATCCTGTTGCTTGATGTATTTGCATATCAGTCCACGTGATCTCTGGCAACACCAGAACTAAACAATGCTCTGATTGAGCATTGTACTGTTTGCACCACTTAGAGGCTCTTCTGGGTTCATGCTTCTGCTGAATTTGCTTTCCACACATATAGGGGAATAGGGTGGAGTCCAAGGCAGTACAGGCAATCTCAGACAAGCCCCAAAATGCAGTGCACCCACAGGTGTAGCTGAAGTAGATATGGGTTCCTTCCTACGTGACTCTGGTGACACCCCTATAGATCCAACACACCAAGGTGGCAAGAATGACAGATTTTATTCTAGAAACACGTTATTTCAACAGTGCACCAGTTAGCAATAAGGCAAGGTAAGATATGCATGCAATGAAAACATGCATTCACCCTCTTCCCAGAACTCAACAGAAAAAGGTCTTGACATTCAAACATGCACAAAGAAGGCAATATCAATGAGCAGTAAAGCTTTATAATGCAGCAATACAAACACAGGAAAAAATGTAATGTCATTAAGCAACAAGAGAGTTATAATGCAACAATACAGATATGAGAAAATGCACTGTCATTGAGCAGCAAAATTCCCGAAGGCAGCAGTCCTAACACGAGCAAAATGCAATGTCATTGAACAATGAAGATTTATAATGCAACAATACAAATATGAGAAAATGCAGTGTCATTGAGCAGTACTGACACCCTCAACCCCCTTGATCAATTCTAAACAGACCAACTATGAAACACTCTATTATACCCTGTTCACTGGCCAGTGACTACTTACAGTCTTGCTGCCGGCATGATAGGGCCCAAGTTGGAGCTCATATGGATCCCAGTTATTTGTAATCCACAAAGCATTGTGGGGGGTCCACAATCTTATAAAAATGTAAAATGATGGCCAGAGCATCTCACTGCTCCGTTGAGAATATCCTAGTGACCAGGCACCGTGGTTCCTCTGATGAGAAAGTAGAAAAATCATCTGCCAGAACTCTGGTAATCATCTGTGGCTTCTCTGTACTAGGCCCAAAGAAACTCCTTTTCTTGCTGAATCATATGCAGGCGTGGAACTACTGGTTTCAGACTTTTCTCCTGATTCCACAAAATACCACCATCCATCATTTCAGCAAAAGACAGACACAATCTGCTACTTCACTTCCCTGTCCCAAAGCATCTGTAAAGAAAATCCAGTCATGCTGCAAGACCCTTTTTCCCTTCGACTACTTGTTTCAGTCTTCCCTCCTTCAGCTAGTATCTCAGTCCCCTCTTTCACTGTTGAAATTGTCTTTTATATTCCTGAAAGGAGCTCCACCTTGTGGTTTAATGAAAAACTACAGTCTATTACTTCTACAATGAAATACAGTGTGAGCTACATCTGTCAGACATTTACAAAGCATAACTATCTAATGTCTTTTTAAAGGTACATTTTTCAGTTATATCTGCTTTCTGCCTGCAGATCTCTTCCTGTATTTTGAGTTACCAGCTACAGTTCCTAAAGGAGGGGACATTACACTATGTATTATTAATTACTTGTTGACTGGGTTAGTTCCCCATAGGCCAATTTCCTCTTTTCAGGAGTGACATGAGGTGGTATTCATAATGACTGGGAAAAATTTGGCCAAGCACTTGGAAATTTCCCTTATTTGATAACTGCCATGGGATCTTTTAAAACCACCCGAGTTGTCACCTACTCAAGCAGATGGGACCTCAGTATACCATCTCATCTGAAGGAGAGCACACTCAAGAGTGCAGCACCCCCTTTATGCTGCACTGGACTGTAGTATCACTACTGGAAAATTAAATCCAACTTCCTCATGGAGGATTAGAAACTGCAGCCCACCGATGCTTATACTTACTCCATTATAGACCTAAATTTTGTACTGGAAAAAAAGCGACATCTTTGAACCAGTTGCTTTTACTTTTCTTAAGTATCTTTACAGGAAGACTGTTTTTAGTGGCTGTTACTCCTACTAGAATTAGGATATTCATCTCCATATCTTTTTACCAAAGCCCCCAAACAAAGGAGAAAGAACATTACATTCTTTGGATTTACACAGGTAACTAGGGATGGTGCAGTGGTAGTATTGTTGCCTAACAGCAAGAGGTTCTCCAGTTCAATTCTCAGCTGGGGTGCCTTCTATGCGGTGTCTGCATGTTCCTCCCTGCATTCATGTGGGTTTTCTCTGGGTGCTCCAGTTTCCTCCCACATTTCAAAGACATGCATCTAGAGCATTTCTTCCCAGGCCTCTGCTGAAAATTGGCTTTGTTCCAAGTTGGAGTTTCATGGTACGCTTTAGTAAGTGATTTTGACAAAATTTAATGTCAGTGGCTTGTATCACTTGTGTATGTTTATTGGCATATTCTAGCCAAGATGTCATGCTGTCTAGTTACTACATAATATAAATGAATTTTGCACCTCCATCTATGCTCCACATAACTGAGACATTGTACACAAGCCTGCAGAGCAGTCTTAACTAGCATGTGATGTGGTTTGCATATATGGTTTGTAGTTAGCTTGCACAGTGTACACACATCACAAAGTCTTGTTAATAATCCACAATATAAATCAAAAACTTCATACAATGATCTTGACATGAACATTCGTGAATACACAGACAGGTGGCACTTCACTGGTTGACATCTGTAAGTGTCAGCCATCATATCATTGCACAATTCACCTTAATGGGACACATATGATTCACGATACAACAATTTATATGACTGATGTGATGTATGAGCTACAGTATGTAGTGAGTAGTTATCAACATATTGCTGCTTTGTCAGTCTGTCACCACACATTGCCCATTCAACCAAACATATGTAATGTAAAATGTAAACTACAACTATGTGCTATCCAACACTTATAATAAGATTTCTCCTGTGATATCGACAGTTGATGCAATATTCTCTAGATTGTGGACTTAGATAGATAGGTGTTTGAATTCAGCAGCGACTGACTAATATGACTATGCCTAGCCCTAGTGACAGGTAAGACTGTCATATCCAACAGATCTGGTGTGTGCACTTCCACTCAGGAGAAATGTGTATACGGGAAAAGGGTTTCCTCATTAATTTCAATCCTGTTTAGGCTGAACATCTACTTTGTAACACATTGATGAGATCATCACTTTAAATATGTTCGTTCTCACACTTGTAGTAAGATGTCTGCTGTGGTGTAGGCAACTGATACAATATTCTCTAGATTGTGGACTTAGGCGGGTGTTTTAATCCAGCAAGGACTGACTAGTACGAATGGGTATGACTCTAGTGATAGGTAGGACTAGGTTATTCAGCAGATCTGGTGTACACTTCTAATCATGAGAAATATTTGCATAGGGACAGAGCTCCCCCAACAATTTCAATCCCTTTTAGGCCAACCACCTGTTTTGATGAGGCATAACCATTCCAACACAATGCTTTTGTAATCCCTTCAAATGTGTGCTTTGTGACGCTTCAGGTAAGAATCTTTTTGCAGTGTCAGTGATTGATATGCAGGTCTATGAACTATGAACCTAGATAAGCAGGCGCTCAACTCGGGCAAGGTTAATAAATCAACATGTAGTTCAAAATCCCTAAAAATTGCCAGTCCAAATTCCATCCAACACAGTGTTCAACATTGACTGCATTCATCTGTTCAGAATACAGACTTCTTTGGAATGAATAAATGTAACAAGACATACTTCCATGTATAGTGAACAGTCACATGATGTGTTATGTAAATGCAACTACTTAATATTCACTTGCAGATGTTTCAACATATAAGCTACAGAAGTAGTGCCATTAATAACTGGAGGTTGGTCATCATTCAAAGTCATTTGCCAAGATAACTCCCTCCTTGGTATGAAATTAGTCCAGTCCCACATCAGGGGTTACATTTAACATTTTCCAGTATAAAAAAGAGAAATTTATTAAAATCAGGTCACATTTCCACATATCTTGCTAAGGCATTGTTCTTCTCCTGTTTTTAATAGTATAAGTATGCTGATAAATCCTTACTTTGAAACCTTTCTCAGTTTTCGTAAATAAAATACAGAGCAGATTAAATAGGTAAATGCAAGACAATACCATATGTTTAACTCAAGCAGACACAACAGTGCCTGTATTAATATACCTACATTGCTTGCAAGCCCCCCAACTATACATGCCAAGTACACAAATGTTTTCTTTTTAACTGTGGGTGTCTGACTCAAAAATTGCTGTTTCAAATTAAAACCAGATTTAAAAATAAACTGGGATCCTAAATTAATTCTGTTACCCAAGTCCCCAAACAATGTAATAGGCCAATGTTATCTAATAGTATTTGTATTGCTTTCATGTCAGAGGAAAATCCTAGGCAGAGTGCCTTAGAGTATTGTGACCCATGGATGTCATCCTTTGTATTCATGCTACACAAAAGGATAGGTGCAAAATTGGTAGGTCTTCTATTAGTCACCACTATAATAATATCACCCACCAAACTGGTGTTATGGCCCCTTATCTACAAGCATAATTTTCAAAAAAATTACACTCCTTTATAAATGGGTCATTATTTGATATCATCATAGAAAAGCTCACAAACTGCCCTTTCACTACATTCATTTTCATCCAGAGTAGGTGATAACTAGTGAACTTTAGGTAGGAGTTACTAAAAGACTTTTTTTCTGTACACATTGGAATATATTCCTCTTTCATTTGGATGTTTGCTAAGTTCCACATCCAAAAAAATAAAAAATAAATAATAAGATCATAAGAATATGTGAACATTAAAAAAGGTAAATGTGTTTAAATAATTCATAAAAATGGTTAGCTCATCCATACTACCAAACCACACAACAAAAAGTCATCCAAGAATCTGACATATATTTTAGTGAATCTAGCCATTTTTGATGATAAAACTACCTCTTCTTCCCATTTGCAAAGAAAGATGTTGGCTAAAATTGGGACTGATGTGGCCCCCATGGCTACTCCTGATATCTGTTTAAATAACTCACCCTCAAAGAAAAAGAAATTATTTTCTAGGACTATTTTCATACAGTCACAGATTAAGTCAGCATTCCCTCCAGAGGGATAATTCATACTTGATTGAATGTATTTGGTGAGATATTATACCAAAAGGATTAAGACTGTTTAAATACCTGACCTGTATAGTTCAGGGGTCACCACTACATGATAAATTATTTCTCTTCTCTTCTTTGATAGGATAGGAATTAATTACTTGGAAATTATCATTAAACACAGTAAAGAGACTATTTCTACAGTACAAGAGGAAGTTACCTTGCGGAACCAAAAATTAATAGAAAATGTATTGCTTCCTACTCTAAAAATAACAATATGACCTATTAGTTATTAAATTACTGGACCATGTAGCTCAAAATGTGTCTATGAAAAAAGAAAAAAATAAGGCATACACTGACAAAGCAGCTTACCCATTCCCAAGAATAAGAAAACAGTTGACTGGGATACAAGCTCCAGTAAAGTAAGGGTTTTCTTTCTTCTTCTTGTCTTCATACGCAAAGGGAAGCTTTGGACACTCTGGATGCATTTGGGAAAACAGAAAATGTGCAGCCTATTAATGAAAAATAAACCCATTTTTTGGAACAGAGCCACAGAGAAGCAAGAGAATAGCTCATTGGAGCTACAATCATCAGGAGAATATTCTTCCAGCCAAATCCTGGGAAGCAGAAGATTCAAAACACTATCAGAAATAATGCTATCTGATGGCAAGTAACCTAATATCGACAGCACATGTTCACTAAATGTGGTTTGTGACATCTGATGGCAAGTAACTTAATATCGACAGCACATGTTCACTAAATGTGGTTTGTGACATCTGATGGCAAGTAACTTAATATTGACAGCACATGTTTACTAAATGTGGTTTGTGACGTTTTACAGGGTTTTATAGCCACCCCTTTGGATTTTGAACTACTGAATTCATGAGTGGGGGGTATCACATCACAACAAGAGAAACAACAGGTACCATATTGTTCATTCTTAATGAAAATGGTTTTACAGAAAATAATTTTTTAATGACATTTTATGTAGTTTTAATGAAGCAAGGGTAAGCGTTATCAACAAAGGTGATTATAAAATTTATAATTGCACTGAGACTGACATCTCTGATACACACATTAATTTAACTAAAGGGTTCTGCTTTATACCTACAAGAAAGATTAGCTTGGTTGATGTGCTGATGGATTTTCATTAGAAAACAGAATTTTGAAGTACAATTTTGTAAAAATAATGCACTTGATCCTTAATAAGGCACGGCACTTCCATCCCACTACTTGCACCTGTACTTAACTTGTTTGCAAAAACATGTGAAAGGGACATAGGCATCTGATGAAAAACAAAGACAGGAAAACGTATAGGAACCTCACAAATTCTGAAAGTGCCACCCTTAAACAACTTTGGCAGGGTGGCATTATTCAAGTTATGAAACCTGATAAAGATGGGAGGGGGCTATTTTTATGGACTCTGAGGAATATGTTAATAGTATGAGCCTGATGCTTAACACTGATGATTTTTATAGACAAATGTCTATGAATGAAATGAAAGTGGCCTATAGTAAAATAGATTTGTGCCAGGACGATTTATGACTAAATGAAGTAATATCAGATTCCACATACCATTTCTTACAGGTCAAAAATCCAGTATCACCTCATATATTTGGGATTCGTAAAACCCATAACAACCTGAATAACCCACCATTTAGACCTATGATTTCAGCCAAGGGGAGCAAAACTGAGACACTAGCAGTTCTGGTGGATAGAAAATCGAAAGATATTTTATATCTTTTCCTTAATATCCTTTGGGGCTCATGGAAACTCTTGGACTTATTACACACTACAAAAACAGACTCTGGAAATGTGTTTATAACAGCTGATATATAGTGCCTATATGCAGTTATCCCCCATAATACAGGTCTAGCTTGGTTTACGGATAATGCTTTAGGAATCACAAATTTTGCAGGGAAAGAACACTGATTTAATTTGTGACTGTATGGAAGTAGTCCTTGAAAATCATTTTGTTTTCTTCGAGTATGAGTTATTTAAGCAGACAGGTATCAGGAGTAGTTATGGAGGCCACATCAGCCCCAGTTTTTGCCAACCTCATCCTGAAATGGCTAGATTTATTAAAATATGTCAGATTATTGGATGACATTTTTATTGTGTGCTCTGGTACTGTGGATGAACTAACCGTTTGTATGAATTATTTAAACACACATACACTTTTTTAACATTCCAATATACTTATTGTTATGATTGTATTAGTATTTTTGAATGTGGAACTTAGCAAAAGTCAGAATGAAAAAGGAATACCTATCGATGTGTACAGAAAAACATCCTTTAACAACTCCTACCTACATTTTGCTGGTAATTATTCACTCTGGTTGAAAAGGAATGTTGTGAAAGTGCAGTTTGTAAATATTTTCAGGATGGTATCAAAGGATGACATGTCTATTAAGTAAGGAGTGCAATTTTGTGAAAAATGTTTGTAGATGGGAATACCCTACCTATAGATGTTATTACAGAGGGACTACTAAGAGACCTACTAATTCAGTATTTATCCTTTTGTGTGGTATGAATAGGACAACAGATGGGAGCCCTGGGTCACAATACTGTAAGACACTCTGCTTAGGATTTTGCACTGATGTGAAGGCAATATAAAATACTAGACAACATTGACCTTTTATAACATTAAGTGGAGACCTAGGTAACAGACTAGATTTAGGTCACCAGTTTATTTTTAAATATGATTTTAATTTGAAAGAGCTTTTTGAGTCACAGACACCCATGGATGGAAAAAAATGTATACTTGGTGTGTTTAAGTGTGGAGCATGCAAACAATGTAGGTTTATTAATACAGGAACTTTTGTTTTTCTAGAAGATAAACATATGATATTGTCTTGCAAATGTCAGTACAGGGAGTGGTATATGTAGTAACCTGTTTATCTTGTTCTTCATTTGATATAGGAAAAAAGAGAAAGGTCTCAAAGTAAGTATTTATCAGCATATTTATGCAACTAAAACATGATAAAACAATGCATTAGCTAGACATGTGGAAGTGTGCACTGATTTTAACACATTTGTCTTTTTGTAGGTTAAATGTAACCCCAGAGGTGGGATTAGAATAATTTGTTACTGAGGAGGGAGGTGTTTTGGCAAATAGCTTTGAATGCTGGCCAACCTGCAAGTATGAAATGACACTATTTATATAGCTTGTATGTTGAAATATGAATATTAAGTAGTTGCATTTACATAACACATCATGTGACTGTTCACTATATATGGAAGTTTTCGTAAATAAAATACAGAGCAGATTAAATAGGTAAATGCAAGACAATACCATATGTTTAACTCAAGCAGACACAACAGTGCCTGTATTAATATACCTACATTGCTTGCAAGCCCCCCAACTTAACATGCCAAGTACACAAATGTTTTCTTTTTAACTGTGGGTGTCTGACTCAAAAATTGCTGTTTCAAATTAAAACCAGATTTAAAAATAAACTGGGATCCTAAATTAATTCTGTTACCCAAGTCCCCAAACAATGTAATAGGCCAATGTTATCTAATAGTATTTGTATTGCTTTCATGTCAGAGGAAAATCCTAGGCAGAGTGCCTTAGAGTATTGTGACCCATGGATGTCATCCTTTGTATTCATGCTACACAAAAGGATAGGTGCAAAATTGGTAGGTCTTCTATTAGTCACCACTATAATAATATCACCCACCAAACTGGTGTTATGGCCCCTTATCTACAAGCATAATTTTCAAAAAAATTACACTCCTTTATAAATGGGTCATTATTTGATATCATCATAGAAAAGCTCACAAACTGCCCTTTCACTACATTCATTTTCATCCAGAGTAGGTGATAACTAGTGAACTTTAGGTAGGAGTTACTAAAAGACTTTTTCTGTACACATTGGAATATATTCCTCTTTCATTTGGATGTTTGCTAAGTTCCACATCCAAAAAAATAAAAAATAAATAATAAGATCATAAGAATATGTGAACATTAAAAAAGGTAAATGTGTTTAAATAATTCATAAAATGGTTAGCTCATCCATACTACCAAACCACACAACAAAAGTCATCCAAGAATCTGACATATATTTTAGTGAATCTAGCCATTTTTGATGATAAAACTACCTCTTCTTCCCATTTGCAAAGAAAGATGTTGGCTAAAATTGGGACTGATGTGGCCCCCATGGCTACTCCTGATATCTGTTTAAATAACTCACCCTCAAAGAAAAAGAAATTATTTTCTAGGACTATTTTCATACAGTCACAGATTAAGTCAGCATTCCCTCCAGAGGGATAATTCATACTTGATTGAATGTATTTGGTGAGATATTATACCAAAAGGATTAAGACTGTTTAAATACCTGACCTGTATAGTTCCGGGGGTCACCACTACATGAGAAATTATTTCTCTTCTCTTCTTTGATAGGATAGGAATTAATTACTTGGAAATTATCATTAAACACAGTAAAGAGACTATTTCTACAGTACAAGAGGAAGTTACCCTGCGGAACCAAAAATTAGTAGAAAATGTATTGCTTCCTACTCTAAAATAACAATATGACCTATTAGTTATTAAATTACTGGACCATGTAGCTCAAAATGTGTCTATGAAAAAAGAAAAAATAAGGCATACACTGACAAAGCAGCTTACCCATTCCCAAGAATAAGAAAACAGTTGACTGGGATACAAGCTCCAGTAAAGTAAGGGTTTTCTTTCTTCTTCTTGTCTTCATACGCAAAGGGAAGCTTTGGACACTCTGGATGCATTTGGGAAAACAGAAAATGTGCAGCCTATTAATGAAAAATAAACCCATTTTTTGGAACAGAGCCACAGAGAAGCAAGAGAATAGCTCAGTGGAGCTACAATCATCAGGAGAATATTCTTCCAGCCAAATCCTGGGAAGCAGAAGATTCAAAACACTATCAGAAATAATGCTATCTGATGGCAAGTAACCTAATATCGACAGCACATGTTCACTAAATGTGGTTTGTGACATCTGATGGCAAGTAACTTAATATCGACAGCACATGCTCACTAAATGTGGTTTGTGACATCTGAAGGCAAGTAACTTAATATCGACAGCACATGTTTACTAAATGTGGTTTGTGACGTTTTACGGGGTTTTATAGCCACCCCTTTGGATTTTGAACTACTGAATTCATGAGAGGGGGGTATCACATCACAACAAGAGAAACAACAGGTACCATATTGTTCAGTTCTTAATGAAAATGGT
Organism: Protopterus annectens; assembly: GCF_019279795.1. Lineage (NCBI taxonomy): Eukaryota > Metazoa > Chordata > Ceratodontiformes > Protopteridae > Protopterus > Protopterus annectens. The sequence continues at coordinate 1,089,882,509 of NC_056732.1, read as the reverse complement.
TTTACAGAAAATAATTTTTTAATGACATTTTATGTAGTTTTAATGAAGCAAGGGTAAGCGTTATCAACAAAGGTGATTATAAAATTTATAATTGCACTGAGACTGACATCTCTGATACACACATTAATTTAACTAAAGGGTTCTGCTTTATACCTACAAGAAAGATTAGCTTGGTTGATGTGCTGATGGATTTTCATTAGAAAACAGAATTTTGAAGTACAATTTTGTAAAAATAATGCACTTGATCCTTAATAAGGCACGGCACTTCCATCCCACTACTTGCACCTGTACTTAACTTGTTTGCAAAAACATGTGAAAGGGACATAGGCATCTGATGAAAAACAAAGACAGGAAAACGTATAGGAACCTCACAAATTCTGAAAGTGCCACCCTTAAACAACTTTGGCAGGGTGGCATTATTCAAGTTATGAAACCTGATAAAGATGGGAGGGGGCTATTTTTATGGACTCTGAGGAATATGTTAATAGTATGAGCCTGATGCTTAACACTGATGATTTTTATAGACAAATGTCTATGAATAAAATGAAAGTGGCCTATAGTAAAATAGATTTGTGCCAGGACGATTTACGACTAAATGAAGTAATATCAGATTCCACATACCATTTCTTACAGGTCAAAAATCCAGTATCACCTCATATATTTGGGATTCGTAAAACCCATAACAACCTGAATAACCCACCATTTAGACCTATGATTTCAGCCAAGGGGAGCAAAACTGAGACACTAGCAGTGCTGGTGGATAGAAAATGGAAAGATATTTTATATCTTTTCCTTAATATCCTTTGGGGCTCATGGAAACTCTTGGACTTATTACGCACTACAAAAACAGACTCTGGAAATGTGTTTATAACAGCTGATATATAGTGCCTATATGCAGTTATCCCCCATAATACAGGTCTAGCTTGGTTTACAGATAATGCTTTAGGAATCACAATTTTTGCAGGGAAAGAACACTGATTTAATTTGTGACTGTATGGAAGTAGTCCTTGAAAATAATTTTGTTTTCTTCGAGTATGAGTTATTTAAACAGACAGGTATCAGGAGTAGTTATGGAGGCCACATCAGCCCCAGTTTTTGCCAACCTCATCCTGAAATGGCTAGATTTATTAAAATATGTCAGATTATTGGATGACATTTTTATTGTGTGCTCTGGTACTGTGGATGAACTAACCGTTTGTATGAATTATTTAAACACACATACACTTTTTTAACATTCCAATATACTTATTGTTATGATTGTATTAGTATTTTTGAATGTGGAACTTAGCAAAAGTCAGAATGAAAAAGGAATACCTATCGATGTGTACAGAAAAACATCCTTTAACAACTCCTACCTACATTTTGCTGGTAATTATTCACTCTGGTTGAAAAGGAATGTTATGAAAGTGCAGTTTGTAAATATTTTTAGGATGGTATCAAAGGATGACATGTCTATTTAGTAAGGAGTGCAATTTTTTGAAAAATGTTTGTAGATGGGAATACCCTGCCTATGGATGTTATTACAGAGGGACTACTAAGAGACCTACTAATTCAGTATTTATCCTTTTGTGTGGTATGAATAGGACAGCAGATGGGAGCCCTGGGTCACAATACTGTAAGACACTCTGCTTAGGATTTTGCACTGATGTGAAGGCAATATAAAATACTAGACAACATTGACCTTTTATAACATTAAGTGGAGACCTAGGTAACAGACTAGATTTAGGTCACCAGTTTATTTTTAAATATGATTTTACTTTGAAAGAGCTTTTTGAGTCACAGACACCCATGGATGGAAAAAAAATGTATACTTGGTGTGTTTAAGTGTGGAGCATGCAAACAATGTAGGTTTATTAATACAGGAACTTTTGTTTTTCTAGAAGATAAACATATGATATTGTCTTGCAAATGTCAGTACAGGGAGTGGTATATGTAGTAACCTGTTTATCTTGTTCTTCATTTGATATAGGAAAAAAGAGAAAGGTCTCAAAGTAAGTATTTATCAGCATATTTATGCAACTAAAACATGATAAAACAATGCATTAGCTAGACACGTGGAAGTGTGCACTGATTTTAACACATTTGTCTTTTTGTAGGTTAAATGTAACCCCAGAGGTGGGATTAGAATAATTTGTTACTGAGGAGGGAGGTGTTTTGGCAAATAGCTTTGAATGCTGGCCAACCTGCAAGTATGAAATGACACTATTTATATAGCTTGTATGTTGAAATATGAATATTAAGTAGTTGCATTTACATAACACATCATGTGACTGTTCACTATATATGGAAGTATGTCTTGCTACATTTACTCAGTCTGAAGAAGTCTGTATTCTGAGCAGATGAAAGCACTCAGTCTTGTTAATTAAAGGTTATTGTGTTGAATAGAATTTGCCTGGTGTTTTACAAATCTGGCAAGGTGTAACAACTGAGTTTGTAAGATAATGCTAACAGGCAGGATTGGCTTCTCTGACACAATCTGACTCAAAGGAAGCATTTATATTTGGGGATAAAAAGGCCAAGTTCTGTAATCCCTTTAATGGGAGCCATATGCCTTGAAGCAAAATCCCTGCAAGTATGTGTTATCTGACAACTATCATATGAATTATTTTGTGACATCATCAGTTTGTGCACAGGTCAAAACTGCCCTACATTACCTTTTGTTGTTTGTTACAGGCAAAAATGGCTTAGTCAACTACGTAGCAGTCACAAAGTGTCATAGGACATGTGATATGATATTTTGCTATTTTTGTGGGATGGGTAGGTGGTGTTCATCCAGTAATTGCTGTACTTCCTTATGTGTATGCCCAATGTAATGATGTATTCCATTGTACAATGTTTAGCATAAAGCAACATAATCAGTCAATCAATGTTGTGGAATAGTTATTGTCATTTGCTGTTTTATGGCAAAAACATCAGAATTTTCCTCTGGTTGCATGGCTCTGCTAATAGCTGCTTATTGGAAATAGTGGTTGAAACTCAGACAATATCAACATTATTATAGGCTGGTGTACACCTGTTGTATGTATCTTCTGGCAGTATCTACTGTGCACTTATTATCTGATGTTATTGTTGCACCTGTCTGTGAGGTATGCTGCATGCATCCAGGTATTTGTGTGTTGCTCAATGATCAATTCCAGAGATATTTTGATTTGCAACATGATAGTATATCTCCTTTACAGGCCTGCTTTGGCAGACTGCATTAACTGCATATGTGTGGCAGCAGCAGGATCTACACATGTGTTAAGATGACTGTATAATCACAACTTTTGTAAACTCCCATCACATACAATAAAGTGAAATGTTGCATGCAAAAGTTGTCATTACACAATACTGACATCAGGTGTACTTATGATTATTTCTCCTACAGGCTACCTATCATAAGTGATCTTTCTTTCACACATACCTAATCATGTCCACAGGCATACTGTGACATTCACATGCACACAACACATGCTCCTTGATTACCTCCACCCGACATGTCTTTCAGGGTTTCTGTCTCAGTATATTTTTCATGGCATGTCCCCCATCTCCAGTGTTATTACATCTCCCATTATATTTTTAAATCTGTACCACGGTTTTGGAGCATAATTCTGATTGATTTGTCTTTTTCAACAAAACAATTCTTTATTTCCATCATATTAATCACTTCTGCAGTAGCCTTAGCTATGTGGGTTATATCCTGCCGAACAACTTCCAAAGCTTCAGGGCATGTTCCATGCACCCAAACTGTCAAGTATCTCAAGCTGAGCTGAATAAAAGACACGTTTGGGTGTGAAGCCCTTCAGAGCTTTACCGGGGTCAAACAAAACACTCCTCTGAGGCTTTTGAGGATTGATGGTCAGCTTCTGCTTTTTTTGCTGAGCAGATATGTTCCCTTTGGAGAAAAAGTCTTCCATTTTCTTAAATTTATTAATGTTTTAATAATTTCCTCTTCAGAAAAGTTATTTTAAATCTAGGAGTGTTGTGTTTTAATGGACTGTCTCAAGACTGTAAAATACTTTTAAATTGAGTGTTCTTTTTTCTGTCATTTTAAAAGTAATGTCAGCTAACTGAAAACATATTTTCTGTGGATACATTCTGTTTATTTTTCTTTGGTGGGGCTAGAATAGTGTTTGAAAGTGATTTTTACTGTTTCTTTTCCTGTTAAAAAACAACTTTTGTGGATTGATAGTTTTACTGACAGTTGCTGCTTACTTCTCCTGGGAAAGAGGCACCATTTTCACATTAACCAAGGAACAGACTACCAGTCCCATGGTTTGCCCTTCTTCCAGAAGAAAAAGTTAAGCCAACATCCTTTGCCACCAAAGCTGGCAAGCAATTTGTCTCCACTGCAGGTGGATGACTCTGCTGTGGCCAGATGAATCATCTTTTACCCTGGATCTCAGTGGTGTAGCACCTATAGCCACTATGGATCAGACGTTAGCCACACCCTCTGTGGCTGTTGGAGTCCTGACAGTGGACAAGGAAGAGCTACTCTTCTTGGTCCTGGGAGAGGCAACATGGAAGGTTTCCCTGTTGTGCTAGAATTCTGTGCCCATACTTGAGGAAGCAGCTGTTGCCATAAGTAACATAGCTGGCCTCATTGTTCCTGTCAAAAAGAAACAGCAAACCAAGCATGTATCTAATCCTCCTCAAGTTTCTTTAGACAGGAGTAGTTTTCTGAGTCTGGCTCAGGGTTTAATTCAGGCTGCTGATCCTTCTTATAAAGTAGTTTCTGGTAAAGCAAGAGTGATCCCTCTTTTTCTGAAGAATTTTAAGATTCTGAATCTGTGCAGGAAGATGCAGGGACAGATTCACATCCTTTTCCCTCAGATTTCTGATTCAGACTCAGAAGCAAAAACTGAGGGTAATGCTACTCAATGCTAGAAGTCTAGATCTCAAAATGCACTCATTCGAGGCACTCCTTAAAATGGAGAACATTGTTATCTGTGCAGTGACTGAGACCTGGTTCAAGGCTCCAGAGAGCACCCCTGCACTACCAGGCTATAACTCATATCACACCTTTCAGCCATGTAGCCTGGACTGAAACACCAAAGGTGGAGGAGTGTCCATATTCATTAAGGATATCCACACCTCCAGGCTAGTTGCTCAGCATAATGCATCTGAGGTTATCCAAGTGCAACTAACTCTGGGCAAAACTGCAATCCAAATTGTAGCTTGCTACAGATCCCCCACCATGCCCCAGGATTCCCACTCCTCTTTTCTTGATGTACTGGAAAATATTAGGGTTCAACCAAACACCCTAATATTGTGTGACTTCAACTACCCCACCATTAACTGGGAAAAGTACTCGTGTACCAACTCCTTAGCTCAACACTTTCTGGAATTCATAAACTCCAATGCCCTGGATCAACTTATCTACACCCCCACCAGGGGCAACAATATCCTAGACCTAGTCACTACCAACATGAGTTGAACCTGAAGTCAACTCCTCGTTGGTCCGATCCTTCCATAAGCTAATCACCCTTGATATCCACATCCCACCCCCATTAAGGAAACCACAGTAAAAAATTTCTCCAGAGCCAACTTCACGCTTCTTAAGACAGAAGTGGTGAACTTCATGACACCCATGCAGATGGACAATACAGTTACAACTGCTGAATCCTGCACAAATGCACTCTATAAGCACTTACATGAGTGCATGGATTGTGCTATCCCAAACAGGACCAAGACGCTATCCTCCAAAAAAAGGAGGCCAATATGGTGGTCCCCTGCCATAGACAAACTGTACAACAGAAGGAAGAAACTGTTGCAAAAGAGAGTAAAATCCCATGAGTGGAAGAGCTCCCTGGTCAGCCTCAGTAAGAAGCTGAGATCCCTTATAAGATCCTCCAAAGCTAGCTACGAAAACAAAATTGCCACTAATTCTAAGGACAACCACAAAGCATTCTATAGCTATGTCAAGAATCTCGATGGCAACACCCAGATCTGCTTTGAGTTACAGCACATTGGCATAAAAATTACAGAACCAACTGATATTGCCAACATCCTGGCAGATAGGTTCAGTGCTAACTTTATCCCCCACCACCTAAAGGGCCCATATCTATACCGAAGGAATGCAGAGTCCCTGTAATCAAAACTACGCAGGTAAAAGCTGCACTCCCTAAAGCCAAAAACACAGCATCCATGGGACCGGACAATATCCCAGGCTGCATTTTACATGAACTTCAGAACGAACTGGCTCCCCACCTAAGCACCATGTTCAATAATAGCCTCGCATCAGGCTTTGTGCTCACTGAATGGTGCACAGTAACAGTTATCCCACTCCACAAAGGGGGAGCCACCACTGATCCTGGGAACTATTGCCCTATTAGCCTGACGAGCCTGGTCTGCAAGGCCAGGGAATGTATAGGTTCATAAGTTCATAGGTTAGTACTAGGCTATCGGCCCTAGGGCCTATACAAGCCTAGCCATAACAATTCCCTGGATATTTCTTCCCACAATATTTATAGGTTCATAGGTTGGTACTAGGCTATCGGCCCTATCATGGAACTCATAAACAAAGACATTGGTAACCTCCAAACATTGGATCCCACCCAGTTCGGGTTTGTGAAATGCAGATCATGCCTCCTGAACCTGATCGACTTCTTTGAGGCAGTCACAAAAGCTGTATATGAGGGTAAGGTGGTTCACACAGCCTATCTTGATCTCGCCAAGGCTTTCAATGCCATCCCCCATTCTGGAATTATAGCTAAACTCACTAAAGTAGGTATAAATCCCTATGTCACAACATGGGTTGCCAACTGGCTCACTGACAGAACCCACACTGTAAAAGTTGCAGACTCCAAATCTGACCTCAAACCAGTGACAAGTGGAGTACCACAGGGTTCAGTCCTGGGACATCTCCTGTTTCGTATCTACTTCTCTGAAGTACAGGCTAACACAGAAGGCCTCTGGCTAATGAAGTTCACAGATGACTGCAAACTAGGAGCCATAGTCAAGTCCCCAAATGATGTGGACATCTTACAGAAGGGCCTTGCTGATACAGGTGCCTGGTGTCAGAGGCATGGCCTCAAGCTCAATGCCAAAAGGTGCAGTGTCATCCCCTTTGGTAAAAACTCTGTACCCATGAACTACCACATAGGCAGCAATTTACTTAACACCGACTGTGTGATAAGAGACCTTGGGACCCAGGTGGACAGTAGTCTCTCCTTTGATAGTCACATCGCCACAGTAGTCAGGAAGTCCTTCTACGTGGCACACCTCATCATAAAGGGGTTCTCATCCAGGAAAAAAGAGGTCATTGTTCCCCTCTATTTGACACTCATTAGACCCATTGTCCTGTTCGATTCTCAGTTAGAGCGTCTTCTGTGTGGAGACATGCGTGAATGGGTGTACCTTCGTTGAGGGTTGTGCATCAGGGCCGGCAACGCGGCAGTAAAAATCTACTGCCAATCATTAGCGGACCGGAGTTCCGCTGTGGTGACCCCTAACCGGGAAAAGCCGAAAGACACAACAACAACATAGAGTACAATGCCCCTTTTGAAATGTACCTCACAAGACATCTGCAGCAGCTGGAAAGGCCACAGAAGTACCTCACAAAGAGGATTACTGACCTCAAACAAATGCCCTACACTGACCATCTCAAAAAACTCCAGCTTTACTCCATAGCATATCGCTTTTTCCATTCGGGCAGAAAACAGAATAAACAGCCTTAAGAGAATTCAGGTCAACAGACATTTAAGAAGAAATGGCAAGGGAGTTCCAAAAAAAAGTTTCCAATCGCTAAAACCAAGTACAGTCCATTATGTCTGACTATTCAAGAGACCTTGTGACCTACTCCTACCCTGGCCCCCTTTTTCTTCCATTTTTCTCTTTGGTAACAGATTGCTTCAGACAGACGGCAAGGTTACTGATGGCAGTGGGAGGAAATTCTTCCCTTCCATTACTCTTCCTCCAGATCAGTCAAGTGCCGATGAAAGAAAATGCTCGGAGACCAGGTCTAGATCTTTCTTTCCTAAACCTCTTTGTGATAGTGTCCAAATTCAAAAAGATGTCATCTTACAACCTGTTATCTCTTATTCCCATTTAAGTTTCCTGGTATCATCACATCCATATTCATCCAGACTTCAGATATTTCTTAAGGTTTTGTATGTCTGGATCACATTATCAGTTCTCTACCTTAACCTTTGGACTACCCACTGCACCAAGAGTGCCAAGAAATTGTCTAGCTCCACTTATAGCTCATTGCAGGCTACAGGGTATCTACATTTCCCATATTTAGATGATTTGCTTATCTTTGCAGAGTCTTTTGCAAAGTGTCAGGAATCTCTCTCTTGGGTGGGAGATCTCTTACACAAGCTGGGATTCCAAGAGAACAGTCAAAAGTTTTTCTTGACTCCCTCACATAGGATTGTGTTTCTGGAATATCAACTAGACACCCCACTTCCCAGACTCTTCTTCTTCTTCTACTTCCCAAATGTAGTTAGCCATGGTAATCTACCCATATAGCTATGGCTACTGCAGCATTCATCAATATGATGAATGTACTACAGTTGTGTAAGCTGAACCTATCATAACATTAGATGTTGGAATGATCACTGATGCAATACCCATTCCCTTCCTCCATCCCCCTTGTTTATTTTTAGTGTGTTTTTATATCAGGGTATGGACATTTATGTTTTGTTGTTCCTAGCATACTTCTTTCTGGGCCCAGCCTCCCTCTTTCTGCTGGCTGGAAGGCTCTGAAGGGCTTCACACCCAAACTTGTATTTTAGTCAACTCAGCTCAAGCTTCTTGACAGTTTAGGTACATAGAAGGTGCCCTGAAACTTTGGAAGTTGGTCAGCCACTATATCCTTGGCAGGATATAACCCATATAGCTAAGGCTAATGCAGCAGTGATAGTTTGAACATCTACTGTTATGGTAAGTTCACTTTACCCAGCTGTACTTTCTGTTGCAGACCATTGTGGATTGTACTTCATATTGTTTGTACTGTATTAAAGGTTCCTTATTATTTGATCAAAACTTTAGGTTATCGAACACCTAAAGGTCGATCATTAATGTCGAAGTATGAAAATTGCGAATGGCCGTTTCCACACAGGGAAACAAGTTGATTGGCCGTTAAGTGGATTTTGTTCTTTTTCCGCTGTAGAGCGATCTCAGAGTTAGTATATTTGGTTAGGGGGGTGGGGGCATAGCCCCCCACATTGGGGGTTGTGGTGGGCGAAGCCCCCCACTTTATTTCTATTTGCAACTTTTTTTTTTTTTATTTGGCTAGTGGCATTGTTTCCCTATGTGGAAATGGCTGTTTTTGATCTTAAGGGTTCAACATTTAGTGATCGACCTTTAGGTGTTCGATAACCTAAGGTTTCGATCATGTAATATAGACCCGTATTAACTATCTCAATTCCTACCCTTCCCAACATGCATATTGCTGTCACATCAGTTATATCTTTTGCCACTATAAATATTTGTATGATAAGTATGTCCAGGTGTTCCTTCATTTTCTCAGTTGTTCCAGAGTTTTAATTTTGTGCTTTCACATTATACCTACATTGGTACTTCAGTACATATAAGGCATGTGAATTTGTGATACTGTTAAATCTGCATGTCTGTTTGTATGACACTCACTTCTTCATTCTGGACATTTTACTGGCCTGTATTTTCTTTAATTATATACATGATAATGCCAGTGAATATGCCACCCCTGGGATTCATTAAACTTTTTTTCCGGGCTGGAACAGTATAGCTGCTCCTGCACAGAATATGGCCGCTGACCAATTCAGGAAACAGCTGATCTGACGTGCACAGAAAGCCATGCAGAATGCTAATTACCTCATTTGCTGGTGAAAAACATGCAAATGAGGTGAATTTGCAATTCAGGAAGCAGGCAGGCATCTGTGCAGGAACAGTGCTAGTTGCAGAAATGTGTTTGGTTACTAACCGTACACATTTCTGCAAATAGCAAAATGGAGGCATGACAGCTCAAATAAAAGCATGCATTATAAACATTAGGCATACCAATGGCCAAATATATGGCAATTGGCATGGGAAATAGTTTAATTTAATAAAAAATCAAAGTATTTTTTTGGCCGATTTTGGCCGATTAAGCATAGGGCAGTGGCTTACAAACGGTATTGTGTCAAAAATAAAGAAAAAAATGTAAAAATTAAATTTTAGGGGAAATATGCATTTTGCCATTATAATCCATGGCATGCAGAATCAAAACATTAGCAGGGAACACTGGTTGTCAAGGGGAATGGCTCCATATCAGAGCAGTAACTATGAACAAAGGCAGTGGGGTATGCAAATGAAGGGAAATTTACTGAATCACAAAATATTCTGACCGTGTAGGTGCCAGAACAGGAGATTGTAGGCAAGAGGAGCAGGTAACATGAGAAGGGGGTGTGTCATGCTTGCTGTAAGCACATTGGAGCTCTGTTGCCCGGGTTTGTGCTTAGCTAAGCACAGCTAAGCAAGGGGGTGTGTCTGAGGCTGTAATATCTTACACCACAAAATGAAGAGCATGTTTGTGTCCAGGGAGGGCCATTTCTGCTAAAATGTGTTCACCTTAGCTAAACGGGTGTGTGCGGCACACACTGGGACTTAAACAAACACATAAAAGAACAGAAATAGCAGCACTGTTTACATTTAGGCAGCTGATTTGCGTGCCACACCTTGGGGCTTAAAAGGGGTGGAGATGGGAAGGGGGAAAAGAAAAAAAAAGGGGAAATAGCAAAATACAGCCACTCAAATACAAGTAAAATAGCTGGCAGGTGGAATGTCTCAAAGTCCGCAATCACACAGGCAGCATCTGCAGCACACCACTATAAACTATGCAAACACCTTCCAGTCTGTTTTTCCCACAAACTCTGCACCATAAGTCTACACATACGGGGAAATTTTAACTGACAAAACTAACAAAAAATGTTAGAGGCTGCCGTTGCTTTGATCTATCAGTATGTGCAAGAGGCCGAGGGCACTGAAGAGGACAATGCTGACAACCCACTCAGACTGAGGAGGAGGAGAAAAGTGTTCAGACCCAGGGTAAACTACCAGGGGCTACATGATCTGGAGATAGTAGAGTGCTACAGGGTGGACAGAGACATACTTCAGCAACTTGTTGAGCTGTACCAGCCTCACCTCAGACCCAGAACCAACAGAGGGGGAACGATCCCAGTGGATACCAAGGTATGTGTAGCCTTAAGAATACTAGCTACAGGTACTTTCCAAAGACCAACTGGGGATATCATGGGGGTCTCACAGGCATTTGCATCCAGGATACTCCACCAGTTCCTGGATGCCATGCAACCACATGCCGCTGAGCACATTTACTTCCCCAGCACCCGTGAGGAGAGGGCCAGCAATATGCATCTCTTCCACCATGTAGCAGAATACCCGGAGGTTCTGGGTGCCATAGACTGCACGTACATCCACATCAAAGCACCACCCAGTGACCAGAGTAGGGTCTACCTAAACCGCAAGGGCTTCCACTCCATCAACTGCCAGGTCATGTGCAATGCCCAGGGCATTATCATGAATGTGTGTGGTGGAAGCCTTGAAAGCTATCACGACTCCCACATCTGGCATTTGTCACAGCTGTACCAGGCATTTGCCAGTGAGGACATCCCATATGGCCATCTGGTGGGGGATACTGGCTATGCACTGGAGCCATGGCTGATGACACCCATCAAAAATGCACACACATCCACACAAGAATGTCATAATGAGGCACACACACAAACCAGGATCATTATAGAGCATGTGTTTAGGATGCTCAAGTCATGGTTCCACTGCCTTGACATATCCAGTGGAGGCTTTCAATACTCTCCAGCCACATGTGTACACATGCTCATAGTATGTGCCAATATGATCCTGCGGAAACAGCTGTAGCAGGAACAAAATGGGGAAGGGCCACACAGCCCCCCCACCATTGCAAGGTCTCCACAGACACAGAGGGACTAGGAGGAGGACTATCCTGAGCCTGCCCCTGTAGGCAGATGGAGGCATGCCCAGTGTGCCCTGTCCTTGGCAAAGAGGCAATGCATAGCACATACACTTACACTGTAAGGCCTGAGGGACTGCTATCTCTCTCTCTGACTCACACACACAATAAAATGGATGCCAAACATCACACCACCTATACCTTACCATGTATAGGCGGTGTACTGTGTGCATCTGACATAGTCATCCCTCAAGCACCATCCTCACAATTGCTTCAGGCACAAGGTAAGTCAGTCTTCTTAACAATAAATGAATGGAGTAGAATGTTCTGATAGCATATCTATGGTATTAATGCAAGCATGCAAGGGAATGGGGTGGCTTACAGGGATAGCAGGAGAGAACTGACAGCTCTGTGGGACAGCAGGAAGTGTAGGTCCAGTACTGGTTTACCCACACTATGCAGCACTACCCTAGTTGACAAATACCACTGCAGTATATGTTGAGCCAAATAACTGGGGGGTCATAGGTCACATACATGGATGTCAAAGTTGGGGTCCCATACTCACCCCCCAGCCTCACCCAGCAGATCAACTGTTGAAAACCATACAGAAATGCCTGGCAAAGGCCCCACATGGTGAAATACATGAAATTCCCATCTACAGACTTACACAGTGATATCGCAGCAGGTCTGGCAGTGACAGTATGACTCTGAAAGGTAAGAAGTCTGAAACTACAAATGTTTATGCCAGAACAATCTCTCCTGTGGTTGATACTGTTATGTCTGTAGTCGCAAAGATAGGGCACACCACTATGCTAAATGGGACCAAAATGTTAAGCAAATATCAGCACAGTCTCTCCAAATATGTATTGTATACAGATGTGTCACCCCCCATAGTCCCATAGAAATGCAGTAACATGTCCCTAGCTTTAAGCAGCATCCAGCTGTCAAATAGAGTGATGGCTCAACATGAACAGAAAGCAATTGTCAGTAACACCCAGTCAACTTACTGGTGCCATCCCAGGGGTGTCCACTGCTAGTAGCATGGGAACATATGATCATCAGAATGCACTGCCTTGCTACAGATGGCCTGCATCTGTCACACCTGGCCTACAGGCCTCTGGCAAATGCCCATGCCTCACCCACAGTGCTCTGTTAGGGAGTGTCATGGGGTCCATAACACCAACATAACACAGTCTACACAATGCAAAGAAAGCCAATGCTGCTAACTGCTAGGAGCAAACCTGCCAGCCTCAGAGAGCCAGAAATCTGGATAAAGCCATGAATAATGGGGTGATAAAGGTCCAAAGAGAAGGACACATTTGAAACTCTGCTCTAATACTGTTAGAAAGTTGATGGAATTATTGTATTAGCATGGAATGTCTGAAGGGTACGAAGTCTGAAACTGCAATGTCAGCTGTCAGTAATATCTGACTTCAACCCTGAGTGACTTGCAAAACACTTTTCTTTGAAACCCACACTCATTTGGGTAACCAACCAGATATATAAGTTATGAATCTGGACATTCTGTGATACTTTGTACAGTTGACAGGCAGGGCTAGGGGTCTAAACATGGGAAAACACTCAATGCAAGCAGTCCTAACCCTGGAAGATGGTGACATGTCTGCACCTACAGAACCCTGGCCCACAGCCATGGGGAGTGACATACCCTTCCCTGATCACTCATCCTATGAAACATCCTGACCCCAAAATGTGGCCAGCCAAGCAAAATGAGGTCAGCCATACATATATGTGAGACACACACCTCCAGGCTGATCAAACAGTCTGACACACACAAGACCCTCCAAGTGCAGTCAAACTTTGAAAAGACCCCTATGCAAAGTATTGGTAGATATAGGCCAACATATCTGACCCAGGACACCCCCCCCACATATCTTATCCCCTACAAATCTATCTGGAGTCTGCCTGTCACCTTGATCCTGCCTGACTTATATTACCCAACCATGGACTGGAAATCCGGCCATGCCAGAACAGAAATGTACAGAGATTCCAACATTGTAATATATCACCAAGGTGCTGGACTGTTTCCACAGCTCCAGCAGTCAAATATTTGTAGGGACACCTCTCAACAGGGTGGATTTTGCAAGAATGCACAGTATTTGGCCCATAATATTGGTGTGTGCATCATCCATACTGTATACCTCTGATAAATCACTGTGATGATCTGAGGAGGTATGTCAGGAGGAACTGAAACAATACATGACAGTGTCAAACATCATATATGTCAGATGTCTGCTAAAGCAAACCCTGTAACCCTAGCAACCCATACATTACTGAGAGAAATAGTCACAATCACCATATGGCCCATTGTCTCTCCATTTTGATAGGCTATCTCCAGATATCCTGCACCAACAGGTTGAGAGGTATGGCCATAGCACAAAACAAACTGGACTGGAGTACAACAATCTCTGGAACAGAGTCCCACATTTACTATAGAAGGTCACACTGGGCATGCTCATACACTTAGAGAATTGTCAGTAGGATCTAGGAATTAACAGGCCTTTCCCACCCAGTGCACTTCCCATAGCCCTACTTTAGCAGTCCTGAAGATGTCTCTCACCATAGAAGTCCCTTTCCTCAGGCCTTTGCTCTATAAGCTCTGTGATGTGTGTGATAAGTGTGTAACACCATAATGCAAATAACTAGTTAAGTAGAAGTTCTAATCTCAGTCCTGGCAAATGTAAAAGTGTGTGTGTGTGTGTGTGTGTGTGTGTGTGTGTGTGTGTGTGTGTGTGTGTGTGTGTGTGTGTGTGTGTGTGTGTGTGTGTGTGTGTGTGTGTGTGTGTGTGTGTGTGTGTGTGTGTGTGTGTGTGTGTGTGTGTGCATGTGTGTTTATAAGCTAAAGCTTTTGGGTCAATTCAAACCAAGTACACTTCCTCTTGCCCTACTTTAGCAGTTCCACAGATATCAGTCACCTTAGAAGTCCCTTTCATCAGGCCTCAGCCCTATAAACTTTGTGGCCCATGTGATAACTGTGTAACACTGTAGTACAAATAGCTAGTTAGGTAGGAGTTCTAATATCAGTCCTGGCAAATGTAAAAGTGTGTATGTTTATAAGTTAAAGATTTTGGGTCCATTCAAACCCAATACACTTCCCATTGCCCTACTTTAGCAGTCCTGCAGATAACAGTCACCTTAGAAGCCCCTTTCATCAGGCCTTGGCCCTACAAGCTCTGTGACACATGTGATAACTATGTAACACTATAGTACAAATAACTAGTTAGGTAGGAGTTCTAATTTCAGTTCTGGCAAATATAAAAGTGTGTGTGTGTGTGTGTGTGTGTGTGTGTGTGTGTGTGTGTGTGTGTGTGTGTGTGTGTGTGTGTGTGTATGTGTGTGTGTGTGTGTGTGTGTGTAGTTTAAAGTGTTTTGTGGCCATCTCTCAGCCAGTACATCTCCCACTGCCATACTTTACAAGGACTGGTGATCTTCCTCTCCTTAGAAGTACCTTTGGACAACCTTTACCTTTTAAGCTCCGTGGTGTGTGTGATAAATGTGAAACAGTATAGCAGCAATAAATAAATAGCTAGGGGTTCTAATCTCAGTCCTGGCAAGTGTGTGTGTGTGTGTGTGTGTGTGTGTGTGTGTGTGTGTGTGTGTGTGTGTGTGTGTGTGTGTGTAAGAACAGTATCCTATCTTTGAGGGGGGTGTTGTGTTTGTGTGAGAAACATATCCATTGGGGCGGGTTTTTGTTACGTTTTGCTGTTGCCCACCCAGTACATGTCCCAATGTCCACCTTACAAGGCCCACAATTGTCATTCACTGTAGAGGGACCTGTAGACACTCTCCAGCCCTATAAGCATTGTGCCATGTGCAATAACTATGTGACAGTATGGAATACATAACAAGATAGGCAGCCCATCTAATCCTTGGATATCACTCCCCACTCAGGAATCATACACAAACACACTCAGGTAGGCAGCAACCCCTACATCAGCAGGTGGTCTGCAAACTGGATCACAGATAGAACTCACAGTGTGAAAACAGCGGACTCCATGTCAGACTGCTGAACAGTCACAAGTGAAGTCCCACAGGTTGTTGACCTGGGTCCCCTCATGTTTGGGATCCACACCTCTGAGGACCAGCCTAATACAAAGGCACCCTAGCTGACAATGTTTGCAGATGACTACAAGGTTGGTGCTATTATTACCCCCCCCCCCACGTGAGGTTGACATCCCTCACAAAGGCCTCTCTGAGACCTATGACTTTTGTCAAAACCCTGGACATAAGCTCAATGCCAGATGATGTGCTGCTATCCCCCTTTGGGTACAACATGGTTCCCATAAAGTAATACATTAATGATAGGCCACTAAACACTAATGTTTGTATAAGGGAAATGGGAACACAGTTTGACAGTGAGCTCTCTGTTGACCACCACAATGCCACTGTCTTCTGAAAGTTCTTCCTTGTGTCATTTCTCCTGGATAAGGGTGTTGAATCCAGGAAGTAAAAGGGCAGTGTTTCCCTGTACTCTCCCCTCAGTAGGCCAATCAATGTGTACTATGGTCCATTTGCTATGTACCCCACTGGACAGCAGCAACAACAGAAGAGGCTGCAAAGGTACCTTAGAAAGAGGATCTTAGTTACTACACACTTGCCCCATATGGACCGACTCCAACAACTCCAAGGAATCTCTGTCTCATATTGGCTACTTAGGTGCCTGACATACACAGCCATGTCTGACTCAACCCTGTCAGGAATGCTACATCCGAAGAAACCAATCTGTCCACACAACATGCCCCAAATACCTCAAACCCATCCTCACAATCAACAGGACATGCTGGAGGGACATGTTCACAACCCAGAGACTGGCCATGCTATGAAATAGATGTCACATACATGTCAAGCAGAGCACATCACTGGCCCTCTTCAAAAGAAATCAGGAGGAGTGGATGGGGAATAGAATACCCACCCTGGGGATCACTCCAGTGACTATGCTCAGTAGACACACTGGGGAGTATCGTCAGGTGGCATGATGCCAGTGTATTCCCATGGGCTAGCCTTGTAAAGCCTCCATGGCCATTTGACACATACACACCTATGCATCTTTGAACTTATGGATCTCAGTATTGTCAAATGTGTGTGTGTGTGTGTGTGTGTGTGTGTGTGTGTGTGTGTGTGTGCATTAGTGTGTATAAAAGTGTTTATGAGTGTGTAAACTTGTGGGTGAAAGTAGTTGGTGGCCCATCTCACCCAGTACAACTACCATTACCATACCTTACAAGTGCTGTAGATGTTATTCACTATATAGGTACCTTGGGACACTCCCCAACCTATAAGCTCTGTGGTGTGTGCGGCAACTGCATAACACTATAATACCAATAACTGCATAGGTAAGGGTTCTAATATGAGTCCTGGTAAATGTGTGTATGTGTGTATTAATGTGTGTAAGTGTGTATATGTGTAGGTTACAGTGTGTTGTGGCTTCTCTCACCCAGTACATCTCCCATTGTCATAATTTGCAAGGCCTGGTGATGCCCCTCACCTTAGAAGTACCTTTGGACAAGTGTCACCCCATAACCTCCATGGTGTGTGCGATAAATGCATAGTAATGTAATAACAATAAATAGGTAGGGGTTCTAATCTCAGTCCTGACAAATGTGTGTGAGAGAAGAGTATCTTGTGTTTGTGTGAGAACGACATCCATTAGATGGGCATGGTTTCATATTTTATGCCATGGTACTGACAGTACACATTCCTAGGTCTACTGTATGAGGTCTGCTGTTCACATCAACCATAGTGGTATCTGTAGACACTCTTCAGCCCTATAAGCCCTGTGCAACAGTATGGAATAGTATGATATGAATAACAAGACAGGTTGGTCTGCTTATGTCAATACAGGCAAGTGCGTGTTTGTGTGTTTGTGTGTGTGTGTGTGTGTGTGTGTGTGTGTGTGTGTGTGTGTGTGTGTGTGTGTGTGCGCACGCGTGTGCGCATGCACTGGTGTGTATAGCAGTGATTGTGAGTGTGTAGACTTGTATGTGGCGCAGTGGTGCAGTGGTAGCGTTGTCACCTTACAGCAAGAGGTTCTCCGGTTCGATTCTCGGCTGGGGTGCCTTCTGTGTGGAGTCTGCATGTCCTCCCTGCATTTGTGTGGGTTTCCTCTGGGTGCTCCGGTTTACTCCCACGTTACAAAGACATGCATGTGGAGCCTTTTTCCCCGGACCTTCACTGAAAATTGGCTTTGTTCCAAGTCGGACTTTCCCAGTTAAGAAATGTTAAATAAATAAATAAAAATGTGACACTATTATGAGTACTGTCACACCCAGTACAACCACCATTGCCATACCCCACAAGGCCACATGATGTTATTCACCTTACAGGTACCTTGTAACACCCATCACACTAGTAGTCCTGTGCCACCTGCAATCACTGGATAATAGTGTGGTACCACAACTTGATGGGTAGGGGTTCCAAACACAACACTGGCAACTGTGATCCTGTGCGTGTGTGTGTGTGTGTGTGTGTGTGTGTGTGTGTGTGTGTGTGTGTGTGTGTTTGTGAACAGTATTCTCTGTGTGGTTTGGTTGACACAATATCCTCTAGGGTTGAGGGCATTAACAATCTGAAGTGTGTTCTACCCACCACACTTACCATTGTCCACGCTACTAGAGCTGATGTCAACCACCATAGACTGAGATACAACCCTTCAGCCCTATAAGCTGTGAGGCATATGCAAGAACTGTTACACAGACCTGGGAAATGTATGCAGATATAGCTGTACCTCGGCAATGACATGGTCGATGTGTTACAACATTGCCATACCCCTTGTTGGTGATGTCTACAGGGCCACATCCTGCTGACACATAGACACCTGGAACACAAACAGAATACAGCATGTGAGAACACATTCGCTTAGTGTTACTAACACCAGTAATGCATCATGGCTGAAAAGGTACACACACTCTGATGTGTACCCATTACCAATGCCAGATGACAGCACCTTACACAGCATTAAATAACTACACTCTACTAAAGTCACCCTGTGCATCAGACCCATATTAGCATGTCCTTGCATTAATGTTATGTATGGCATGGATGTGGCACAGGTATCATCATATGTACAGGGTTTTGTGTGGGTTTGCCAGAGGCCTAGGCTGAGCCATATGGTTGACATTATGTATGTGTGTGTTTGGGGGTGTTCATTAGATGGGCTGTGCAGGGGTGGTATGTGTGTGTGTGTGTGTGTGTGTGTGTGTGGAGGTGACTTGTCTGATGGTGATGTGTGTGTGTGTTTGTATGCACAAAATCATGTCATGTGGGCACCCTACACAGGGGAATTTTCAACAGCTGTGGGCCGTACATGGCAGGGCGTACAGTTCACCATCTTTGGCCACAGACATACGAACTGGGCCTGCCAAGGGTATCACTGGCACCATCAGGGTTGAGTCCAGATGCAATACTACTCCCTGATGGTGACTGCTGCCTGCTGGATCCATGTCTCTGTTGGGACCAGCCAGGATCACATGTCCATGGCCTGCTGCATTGTGGCATGGACAGTACACCCCCTTCAGTATTGCTGGAGGTACTGCCAGTATGGGAGTGTGATGGTGCATGGCCATGTAAACTCTCAGCTGATCATGGTGCTGCCCTACATCCATGTGGCTGCTGGTCATCATCCACCAAATACTCAAGCACATATATTTCATGGTTGAGGAGTGCCAAGGTCTACCCCACTGTCTATCCATGACCTCAGTATGCTCATGGATGGCTGCAGTGAGTTCATGCATATTGCCATGGACACCAGGGACATGCTCATACATGACCCTGCATATATGTCTGGTATTACATTCATTACATGCCTGTGCCCCCATGATGGCCTGAAACATGTGTCTGGTGCCTACTGCTGTGGCACTTGCAACAGGGGCATGATGGACTGTAATCCTCCTCTGAGCACCCCTGCTGTTCTGCCTGTGTTGGACCTCACCAGCACTCTGGCTATGGCTAGTGCCTGCACCCTCACTTGCCATAGTCACCACAGTAGCCTGTTCCATGCCACCACCTGCCAATTGTCCATTATCTGTGGACACTGGTGATGGGGTATGTGTGGGCATTGTGACTGTGTGTGGGGATGGGGTTGACAATAGTGGGATGTCAACCAATGGCACAGATTCAGCCCCTGGCAACCCTACCTGTGCTTCAATATGAGTATCATCATAGTCAGAGTCTGCAGAGACACTGACATCAGTATCAGTGTCCACCTGTGAGGGAAAAACAACATATGTAAATTGCTACCAGCACTATAAGGTTTGCTGGTATATATATATATATATATATATATATATATATATATATATATATATATATACACACACACACACACACACACACACACACACACACACACACACACACACACACACACACACACACATACACACACACACATACAGGTGAGGTCCCTCAAAGGCATTACACAGACCTCACATTAGCCGACTGGGGGCATTCACGACACACATTCAGACAATAACATACACACTCTGGAAGACCCTCAGCATCATGCAGTGCAGCCCTGTCCAATTACTGTTACTACTAATATACATCTCTGGGATACGTGAGTGGTGTTAGTAGGTGATGGCTCTTCACCCAGCACACACTGCACCCATGTAAGTTATTGTTGTTCACCTGTATAGCACTGTGGCAACTCCTACAGAACATATCTCCCGACTTTACAGGGTTTTGCTGAATGTCTACATGTGTGGCTCATATGTTTGGTCTGTTCCTCATAACTCCTGTGTTTGTCTGATACATGACTGGGTTGACCTGTGGATTGGTGTCACTAATTAATGTCCTACTTTGAGGTGCAGACTGCATTACCTGCAGTATATGTATGTTAAGACAAAGACAGTTACTCAAACAACTTACCAAGCTTACAGTGGATATAATAAGTGAGCACACACCTGTTAACATGCCAGGTTTTTGTGATATATCACATGAGACCTCAGACATCACGTCATAACATTGCCATCATTTCATATGACATATAACCTGTGCAATCCAACTGAAGAACATACACATCAGTTACAGGAAACATTGATGATGAAATAGGTGCAATAGGTTGGTTGCATGAGTGTACACACCCTTAAACTAATACCCTGTTAAAGCACCTTTTGATTTAATCACAGCATGCAGTCCTCTTGGGAAGGTGTATATCAGCATGGCACATCTTGACTTGCCAATGTTTGCACACTCTCCCTTGCAAAACACCTCCAACTATGTCAGATTGCAAGGACATCCCCTGTACACTGCCCTCTCCAGACCTGGATATTGTTTGGTGTGAGGAACTTCTGCCATCTTCCAACCCTACCCTTTAGGCAGGACATATGGAGACCATGGAAGATTGTTTTGACATGTAGTACACACCCAGTACTTGTCAGAGATTCCTGCACTCCTTCACTGTTGCTGTAGGGCTCCTGGCAGCCTCCCTGGCCAGTTTTGGTCTTGTATTCTCATAGACTTTGGTGGGATGCCCACTCTTTCGCAATGTCACTGTAGCCCCATATTTTCACCACCTTTTGATGACTGTTTGCACTGTGTTCCATGGTATGTGCAATGCTGTGGAAATGTTTTGGTACCCTTATCCCGGCTGATACATCTCAAACATGTGGTCCCTTATCAGCTTCATCAGCTCTGTGCAAACCATGGCTGTTGCTGTAGCAGGCAACTGGGTATATGTTAGGATAATCCTGGTAGGACAGTTGACCATTATTTACTGTTAATCAAAGAGTCTCTGTCATTGATGGCAGGTGTGTACCCAATAAGATGTACTGCTGTAGTTATATCGAAAGCTGCCTCAACACAGTAGTAGCTTCAGCCTGTGCACACATACGCATCTAGGTTGTTGTACTATTGTTATGTGTCATTATTGTTCCACTAACAGATTTGTTTGGTTTACAATTGAATTGTACAGGTTATAGGTCACATGAAAGGTTGGCAGTATTTTGAACTTGTCTATTGTGCTCTCATGTTTGTATATCACAAATACCTGGCATTCTAACAGGTGTGTACACCATTTATATGCACTGTATACCACTAATGCATGGTCACATGCATTAACCTTAGCATGCCTGTAGTACTGGTGAGCCACAACAGGAAAATCCCATACTGACTGGCTTCAGGCTTCTGTCCCATGTGCAGACCACACGGACTTATGTAGTTATGAGGGAGAGGTATTGTCAGCAGATTCACATTAGGCATTGTTACAAGATGAATGCTACATTTCTGCACAGGTACAGTACATACTATGATATTACACAATTTGCTGCCCTTCACCATAGATGTGCACATTTGTGCATTACTAAACCCCATCCACTGATTAATTTTGCACTGACATATGCATCTAAAGACTCTATAGAAGACAGTTTAAATGCTACCTCATTACATTGATGTGCACTTTGGCCTTACCTGGATGCTCCTTGCCTGTTGCTTGGGTGCCACCCACCTCTACAACTGCTGTTTCACATATTTGAGTTTGTGTGGGGTCTACCCCAAAGTTGGCAAGGGGCTCCTCTGTTGCCATAAGTGGGGCCTGTGTGGCTGGCACCCACTGGTAGCAGTACGGTCCCTAGCTACAGCAGCAGCCCTTTGCCTGGCACAACACAACATATTAGTTGCTCTATGCTTAACCTGATCATATGTGTGTCCATGGTGGCCAAAGATGTTCATTCTGTGGATGATCTCATCCCACAGGTCAGTCCACTCCCACAGATTTTGCCGGCTATGGCCAGAAAGGATGGCATAGTGTAAGATAACAGCTTCTGTGATTAGCTGCTGTCTCCACATTGATGTAAAGCAGTTGCCACTGCATGGCACCTGGAAGACATAAACAGCGAAATACATCACAGGACCTCAGACATTGCCCAGAGTTCTTCACAGAGCCAGCACATGAATATGGACTATCATTAACACTTAAAAACACATCATACCCCTGTACCTGCCAGCACTGTATGAACATGTATTGTACTCCTGGTCCTGATGTGTCATGTCCCCCCCAAATGAGGACCAGTACATTGCATAAACCACCATTTATCATTCACGTTTGTGTAGAGGGATGACAGTGGCCATGTTCCTTGCAGATGGAATGTCAGTGGTGCTCAGGCTTTGTTTGCATACACTGTGTAACAGAGCTGGAAGCATATGCCTGTGTTCATGTGGGATGCAGACATGAATGTTATCAGGCCTCAAGAGGACTTGCTTTTGTTAACTTTGATTAGGCAGTTTGCACCTGATCCATAATGATGAGGAGACGGGTGCATGTGCTGTGCATATCCACCTATACTGATGGTAAGCCAGGGCGGTGATGTTTGCCCTAAACCTGTCTGCAGCAGGTTGGCAGTAGCTATAGTGTGTGTGTATGTGCTGTGATTGGCCACTGTTACAGGGTGGGTTGAGTTGTTGCACATGAGACTGCAGGCATATGTGAAGATGGCCTTGTAATTGTCCTTAGTGGATGTGTCCAATTTGTATTCATATTTAGCCTTACAGTAGTCTACCTGTGACCTAATATGCTCATTCAGACAAAGGTTGACTTTCTGCCCAGTTGGTGTTTACTCCTACTTTGCCCTGTACAGCCAATATAGCATCTCATTATGTGCTTTGTGCATTGCTGCTGTCCAGCAAAGGGGTTTACTCTACCTTGGTGAAGACAGGTTTTACAAGTAAGGTATTGCTGAGGCCATACAGCTATGTGGGTGGTCATATATCTGTTTGTAGTAGGCATGGACACAAGGTCAAAACACAGCTGGCCACCTCTACAATTTCACTGTGATACTCATGCTTATTATACTACCCATGTCTGTGTCAGGGCAATGACAAAAACAGTAGTTGTAGAGGTGTAACTCTGTAGAAAATGCACAGAAACTAAGGTTACACATGTGTCCAGCATGTACAGCTTATTTATCTGATGTTTTTCATCCCATGTCAGTTGTTATGAGGCAGCCAGCTACACCTACCCATAAATACATGTGCACAGGTAATACCTGCTATACAGTTCTGTTCTATTTCAGTATGGCACACTGTAATTACAGTCTTGCTGCTCAGTCAGTCATATCAACCTGTTAGGGCTGGACATCTGGAGGACACCGCACATACATGGTGGGCTATGGGCCACAATTAGTGACAATTTCTTCATATTGCTGTAGCACATGTATGTCATTTGATAGTGAAGTAGCTTTTGCATTCACAGACATACCCTGGAGGATGTCTGACACTCATATGACAGACAGAGAGGAGAAAGGCTAGGGGTGTGGTAGTGAGGGTAGGCACTGTTAATGTTGTGAGTATGACTGGTATTGGGCAGAGTTAGCTGATATGCTGGACAGAGGAAAGGTGGGTATATTGTGTGTGCCATAGACCAGATGGAAGGGGTGTACAACTGTGTGTATCGGAGTCAGGTACAAATAGATCTATCATGGTGTGTATGGGAGGGGAAGTGGTGTATGGTTTAACTTGAAGGAACATTATGTCAAGAGTGTTTGTGGAGGTGATAAGAGTGTTGAGTAGAGTGATGTTTAGGAGGCTGGGAATTGATGGTATAATGATGACAGTTGTTAGTGCATATGCTCCACTAACTGTGTGTGTGATGGATGAGATAGATGTACTTTGGTGTGGTTTGATGAAGTGGTGATGAGTGTACACAAAGGTGAGAGAGTGGTTATTGGAGCAGATTTCAATGGGCATGTTGGTGAAGGGGACAGAAGGGATGCAGAAGTGATGGGTAGGTATGGTGTTAAGCAAAGGAATGCAGAAGGTGAGATGGTGATGGAGTTTGTAACAAAGGTTGGACATGGCTGTGGTGAATACATAGTTTTACAAGACCGAGGGGCATAGGGTGACATACAAGCATGGAGGAAGATGCACACAGGTGGAATATCTCCTATGGAGGTGGGCCTGTTTGAAGGGGCTTGGTAACTGTAAAGTGGTGACAGGGGAAAGTGTAGTTAGGCAGCGTGGAATGTTGGTCTGTGGGATGACATTGGTGATCAAGAAGAGGGGGAGGAATGTGACAGCAGCACCATGGTTCAAATGGTGGATACTGAGAAAAGGTGATTGTGAGGTTGAGTTCAGGGAAGAGTTAAGGCAGGCAGTGGGTGGCAGTGAAGACTTATCAAATATCTGGGTAACTACATCTGAGCTAGTAAGGGAGATGAGTAGAATGGGGCTTGGTGTGACATCTGCACAGAAGAAGGAGGACAAGAAGACCTGGTGGTGGTATGAGGTAGTACAGAGTAGTATACAGATAAAGAGGTTGGCCAAGGAGAAGTGGGATTGTCAGACAGATGAAGAAAGTAGACAGGTGTATAGGGAGATAGGGTGCATGGCAAAGTGAGTGGTGGCAAAGGCTGTGGATGGGGCATCTGAAGGGTTGTATGTAAGGCTGGACACCAAGGATGGAATATAGGACCTGTACCAATTGGCTAGACAGAGGCATGTAGCTAGGAAGGATGTGCAGCAAATAAGGCTGATAAAGGATAATGGTGGAAGTGTACTCATAAGCAAGGAGAGTGTGTTGAGCAGGTGGAAACAGTACTTTGATGGGCTGTTGAATGAAGAGAATGAGAGAGAGGGCTGGATGATGTGGGTATGATGAATTAGGATGTGCAACAGATAATCAGGGGGAAGTAAGGATAGCTATGAAGAGGTTTAAGAATGGAAAGGCTATTAGTTCAGATGACATACATGTGGAAGCATGGAGGTGTTTAGGACAAATGGCAGTGGTCTTTTTAACCGTATTGTTTACTGCAATCTTGGAAAGTGAGTGGATGTTTGAGGAGTGGATAAAATGCATTTGGGTACTGATTTTGAGAATAAGGGTGGTGTGTGGAGCTGTAGTAACTACAGATGGATAACACTGATCAGTCATAGCATGAGGTAATAATAAAGGGTGGTGGAAGCTAGGTTAAGAAGGGAGGTGAGGATTACTGTTCAGCAGTATGATTTCATGCCAGAAAATAGCAGTACAGATACGATGTTTGCTCTGAGAGTGTTGATGGGGACATACAGAGAAGGTTGGACATAGCTGCGTTGTGTCTTTGTGGACTTAGAGACAGCATATGACAGGATTCCTAGAAAGGAGTTGTGTTATTGTATGAGGTGGTCAGGAGTGGCAGAGGAATCCATAAGAATACTACAGGATATGTACAAGGCTAGTGTGACAGAGGTGAGTTCTGAATTGGGAGTGACTGGTGCGTTTAAGGTGGAGGTGGCAGTACATCATGGATCAGCTATCTTATTTGCATTGGCGATGGAGAGATTGACAGACATGATCAGACAAGACTCCCCGTAGACTGTGCTGTTGACAGATGACATTGTGGTCTGTAGTGAGAGTAGGAAACAGGTTGAGGACAGCCTGGAGAGGTGGAGGTATGGTCTAAAGAGTGGAGAAATTATGGTCAGCAGGACTAAGACAGAATATATGTATGTGAATGGGAGGGAGGATAGAGGAATGGTGAGGATGCAGAGAGTACAGTTTGCAAAGGTGGATAGGTGTAAATACTTGGGAACAACAGTTCAGAGTAATGGCTAGTGTGGGGGAGAGGTGAAGAGAGTACAGGCAGGATGTGGGTGGTAGACAAGAGTATCAGGAGTGATGTGTGACAGATGAGTACCATTAAGATTGATAGGGAAGGTCTACAAGAGGGTAGTGAGACCAGCTATGTTATATGGGTTGGAGACACTGGCATTGAAAAAGGAGGCACGAGTCAGAGCTGGACATAGCAGAGTTAATAATGTTTAGATTTGCACTGGGTGTGACGAGGGTGGATAGGATTAGTAATATTTATGTTAGGGGGTCAGCCCAGGTTGGACAGCTTGGGGACAAAGCCAGAGAGTGCCAAGATTATGTTGGTTTGGACATGTAATGAGGATGTATGCTGAGTATATTTGGGAAAGGATGAGGCTGCCAGGTAAGAGGAAAAGAGGAAGGCCTGAGATAAAGTGTATATATGTGGTGATAGCTGACATGCAGGTGGTTTGTGTGACAGAACAAAATGCAGAGGACTGGAAGACATGGAGACAGATGGTCTGCTGTGGTGACTACTAACAATTACAGACAACAGAAAGAGAAGGTGATGTAATGTTAGTGCTCACAGGTTTAAAATTATTTGCCAGACATAACACAACTCTTGATGACATAACTACAAATATGAGGCATACATATGGTGGTCAGTGTCCTTAACACTGGGCAGTTGAATGGTATGAGCTCAGTATATCACATGCAGTTCAACACACACAGCTGCAACAGTACTTCAGTATGCAAATACCCTGTATTGGTCCATCACATGTCTGAGACAAACATGTACATCATATTTGTATTGACAATTAACATATGGATATCTGCGACATCCCAGTAGCTGGTCTAGCAGTGTCGCAGTCAGTATTGTGCAACACACACTCCAGTAGTAGTCATATGTGAGCCATCCTTTCCTGGGGTGAATCAGGGCCCTGAGCTGTGTTCTATGTCACTGCAGAGAGACGCAGATGCTATGGCCATAGGTTCTGCTTTGCAATATATCAGTATAGCATGTGTTGTTGAGACATAATATTATTTGAACTTCCTATTTTCCATGTTTACATACCCCCTACTACATTTCATTACATGCTTAATTGTTTGACATACCTGTGTTTTTTTTCTTTTTTGTTCAGTTGGCATAATCCATCAGTTTCAGTGTGTGTGTGTGTGTGTGTGTGTGTGTGTGTGTGTGTGTGTGTGTGTGTGTATGTGTGTGTGTGTCTGTTTGTTTTTTTGTGTGCCTCTCTCTCTGAGTCAGATGTAAGATATACATCTGTTTTGTATAGGCAGCAGCTTGCCTTTAGTAGGTAATACTCATGAGCAGCTGATGGCCTGTGCACCAATTGGAGTCCCCCACTTGCTAATTGCATGTAAAACAGCTGTGGTATCATTCCCATACCCAATGGCATGGAAAAACACTCCTGTAACTGAGTATTTCATGTGGGCATTGCCCCTTTTCCTTATCTGTGAGGGGACTTCATGGAGGTGTGTGACAAACAGCATCACAGAGAGTAGCTGGAAATACCTCTTACAACAAACACTGCGGAGACAGTACACAAACTGGGGGAGAATGTTCCAGACATAGGGACAGAATGTAAGTATTGCTGTTATACAGTTGCAGTAATGCTAGTTTGATAGGGTTTGTGTGGATATGGCTGCCCTGCATGAATTGAAGTCTGATAGTGTTATGTGTTTTGATATATATATATATATATATATATATATATATATATATATATATATATATATATATTCCTTTTTTGATATCTATACATATATTTATATAACAATATATATGTATATATTCTATACGTATTTGTTTTATTTGTATAGCTCCACATATCTGATGTACATACTTTTTCATATTTATCTATCACCATACACATCTATATGTGTATATTTATATATACTAAACATGACTGATTCCACAGTGTTTGTTCCCTACTATTCTATACCTGTACTGAATGATATATTTGAAAAAGCAGCATTCATTATTACAGCTTAAATGGTGTAGTGGTACATTGCTCTGACTATGGTGTACAGGGTCCTTGGTTCAAGACTTGACAGCGCTGATTATTTTGTTGCTAGGCAGAACAGTGGCTGATGGAGACAGGGGTGATTAAGGCAGTTTTAAGCAGTTGTAAGTGGGTTTGCATGGGTTTGCATGATGGTAAGCAATGCCAATACATAGTTAAATGGGAAACTGCTTAATCTGTGTAGGCATCACTTAGCATCACGCAAACTCACTTACTGCTGCTTACTGCCGCTTACTCCTGCTTACCCCAGAGCTAATTTCTTTAAAAGAAAAGAAAAAAAGGGTGATAGGAAAGTGGTGAAAAAGGGGGCACACAGAGGAAAAAAACAATATGAATGATAGCTAGGGATATGCAGGACAGGTGTAGGGAGGTCCATAGCTGTCCATGTCTGATAGAGCAACAGCTGTGCATTTGTACAGAATTTGGAGGTGAATCTGGACACTCAATCCCCTGAGAGAGGGATGAGGACATCAGTAATGTGTTGTTAAGCCAGTTAGACCAGATTACATGTGTCCAGTGGACATGTGTGAGAAATGGACAGCTATGTATGGGGCAACATTTTTTTAGGAACAGATTGCCTTTTTTTTAAAGGTGAGTGTGGGATGTTGGAGAAGGATAGTAGGTATATTTGGGGAGGTACGTTGAGTAGGAAGACAAACAAAACAGATAAGACAGCAGACAGGGGTGGTATATGACACATGGTGGGGGGTAAATACCTTGGATGGGGAGGGTTGTTGGGAATCAGACACCCACGAGCCCCCATATGGATACAGTGGGACTGAGGTCCCCACCCATGGGCAGTCACCACTGCACTTTCACAGCCCCAAAGGTGGCTGTGCTGGAGGCTGAGTAGGAGGACCAGGCTGACCCTCAAGATGTGCCATGCAGCCCTCAAGCTGGCGTAGCTGATCTCTGAACTCCTTTCGAAGCTCACTATGCACCAATCCCTGGTCCTGAGTACGGGTGATGGTGTCCTGTCCATGCCTGCTCTTGGCGGATGGGCCCCATCCCCTGAGGCAGTTCCACCTGAAGGTGGTGCAGGACCAGCAGACAAGGATGTCCCGGGTTGGGTCCCCGATGTGCTGGGGCCTGGTGCCACGGCCAGTTGAGGCAGGACAGGTGGATCCGCTGGGATTGGCCTTCCCAGACATGCTATGGTCTTGAGGTTTTACAACATATGCTGGTTAGCCATAAACAACACATTCCAGGATTAGTATAACAGCATGCATAGGTGTTCCTATTGACCCAAAACAATAGATTTGAAACAGTGGCATAGCAAACAGGCAACACATGCATAGATGGAACCACAGTGGGCATTATAACGGCATGCGGGTTACATTGATAACAACAGGCCACCAGTTATAGTATTTGAACAGGGAACATTAATAATCAAATGTTTAAATATTTGTAGAACAATAGGATACATGTCCCAACAGCAGGTTTGGTGAAAAACATACCTGTTGATTTATGTGTTTAAATTATTGGTGCAGATAGGGTGGGGGAAAGAGAGAGAGATGTCAGTTAACAACTGTATAGGTTTCAGTTGTTCACAACTTTAAAATGATCATTGCTCTAATCATTACTCTTCAGGTATTACCTAACTTTACATCGACCAATGGCCTCCGGCTGGGCAGTGGTATATTTGTACACAGTGTATAATTACAGCCTTCGTACAGCTCATTTATACCTTTTCCTACCTGGTAGACCTGTGTAGGAAATTTCTGTTAACATGACCTGGCTGTTTCTAAACATATTCACATAGTCAAGGTTACATATGTGCACTCATAGTGTGTGTGTGTGTTCACATGCGTGTGTGTGTGTGTGCTACTGCCATACTCTGCCTTGATTTCTTCACCCTGGGTGTTGGCGGCAGTGGCCACTAGCTGTCACAGGGTGACATTTGTTGGACGAGACTACTTGGTGTATGTACTTATCTTGCTGTCATTTGCAGCCTTGGGGTTGGACAGTGGGTGTTATACATATTGTATAATTACAGCCTTCTTACAGCTCATTTATTCCTTTTCTTACCTGGCGGACCTGTGAAGGAAATTTCTGTTAACAATACCTATCTGTTTCTACACATATTCACAGAGTCTTGGGTGAGATTATGCATACACCTTAATATCACTCCTGGGATTCGAACTGTGCCTGTTTGTGTAAAAAGGTACAACAATGATGTGTTTCATCACAATGAGCTATTGGGGATCTGCTGTTTCTTGCTTGACTTTTTTCTGTATAATACTCTCTTGTTTGGACAATCTGCCTTGTAATTCTGACATTCATGCATGGCAGATGGTTCTTATACTGTGTATTCATACCTTGACATATCACAGTATAGAAAACAATGGTTAACACAACATTACTATTTAGGGATCAGATCTTGGTGCATGACACATTTCTTATAGTTAATCTGTTTTACAACTCTACAATCTTTGTCAGATGAGCCTCAATTAATTAATGCTGTCAGAGTCATAGAAGCTGTGCAGAACTTGTATGCACTTACATTCATACTACCACATACCAAAGTAAGCACAACAGTCTGGGGTTTTGAGTTTTATTGACAGGTACTGACACTTTTATTGATATATATCCTGTACATCACTATTACTCTGCTAATGTCTCATTTATTCAGTATAAACAATACACATTTCTAACTACTGCCAGGTGACATTCTACTCCTTTCTATTTATTTGCCCTGACTACTGCAAGCTATATTTGTACTCACCAGCCTCACAATGCAGCCTTAATGGCCTGCTGGAATGGGCATCCACGTTCGCAGCCTTCTCATCTGCAGCTGTACAGGAGATAGAGAAACATTTATGCATACCTATTCATCTCATACTTAGGCTGGACTTTGTTACACAATAACTGATACTGATACTTACACACTTCAAGAACATTCTGTGCCTGTGCATCTTGGATCCATTGGTCCAAGAGATCCCTCTTCCTATGATTCAGGTCAACATAATGGTGCCAGACCTGCTCACCAGTCAAATGGATACCAGTAGCACTGGTGAGTTCACGTGTGAGACGGTCCTAGGCCTCCACTTTGGGAGCCCTGGTACTGGTCCTACAGCAGTCTCCCTTCATGGTCTTTTATGAGGAGTCCAGCCATGACCCTGGACTCCTGAATGCCCAAACGCTGTGTCTGAAAGCGCACACCCTCACCAACACTAGTCATAGTGCCTGCAGTGATCAGCTACAACTGGTTATGGTTGTATTCCTGCCTGCAGAGATTAAATAGGGCTTGATTCCAACCCTTTGACATAATTGGCCGATTTTGAATATGCTGAGCTAAACTAAGCAATTGGCAAACCTGCTTAGCTAAGATAAGCATTGCTTAAAAGGGTAGATGCTAAGCACTGCTTACCAGTGCGCAAATCTGCTTAGCTATGCTAATTATTGGTAAGCATTTAGATTTAATCAATACTTATACTGGCTAAGCATAGCTGAGCAAAGTTTAGCATTGTTCAGCTTTCATTTTATGGACTATCAGGATTGTGGGGTTGATTCCTTATTAATGACATCTTTTGATATGCATGTTTACCTTCTATACCATATCCCTATGTGCTTTCATTACATTACATTATATTCTTTTGTGGCTATACTGTGTGGGACATCTGCACTACACTGACACCTCACATCAGGACCTGCTACACTACCCTGGTTAACAAATATATATTATTTACTACCTATTTATAAAAAAAAGTTTTTTTAGTGCTGCTTTCACATGTAAAAATGAATGGACTGCATGCAAGGCAAAAGCTCTAACCACTATGCTATTTCACTTTGGATATTTTGGCTGTATATTTTGGGCTCCTATCAGAAGAGCAAATGCTTAAATTAACGAACGCTCTTGTATCAAACTTTAAAAAGCAAAACCTGAAAATGTCAAAGTCATGGAACATCGATTTTTTCCCAGGGAAAAAAATCGATGGGCTGTTCTCCAGACTTTGCTGTTTTCTCCACTCTGATGTAATCTCAGAGTTGGTATATTTATGTTGGGGGGTGTGGGGGTGAATCCCCCCGCTTTATTTTGCCTTTACATTTTTTTTTGGATCAGCGAATTTTTTTCTCTGGGAAAAAATGCACTGATCTGTTCCTTCAACATTTTAAGGTTTCGAGTTTTTAAGTTTGATAGAAGACCATCCACTATTTTTAGCATTTGATCTTCTGATATAGATGTGTATATTTCTATTTAGCTCCTTTGGATGTTTAAGCTATGCTGCACACAGCTGCACGACAAGCACACCCGCTCCACTGCACTTAAACTTTAGTGGGGACGGAAAAAAAATTATTTGAGACAGATTTTAAATATTGCTCTTACAAACTTAGAAAGTTGATAGAATAATAGGTTTTGCATTATCATGACTTATTTGAAGGATGTGGAGTCTTAGAATGAAATGTCTGTCATTATTTAATAACTGTGAGCCTCAGCTCTTTGCCAGTACAGTAGGAGTAACAAACCTAACATATGAAGCACAAATCTGGACATTCTGCAAATATCTATTCAGTTGGGAAGTATGCTAACAGTGTCCACAGACACTGCTTTTGTTTTCAAAGTGCCGTACGGCACTTCCCAGTTGCAGGGGGCATATTTACTGTGCGAGCGCTACTTGGACGCACCCCCTGCACTCCTTCATGGATCATGCCCATGAATATGCAAGGTGTGCTGCTATGCTGCAAAGGCATGATATGCTCTGTGCAAGAATAGATTTATTCTTGCACTGAGCTTTCATGAATCCCAGGGCACATGTTCACTAATTCACTCAATGCCATTTACAAATGTATCAACCTTTTTGTACTCTTATATTTTTAGGCTTTCCCTGACTTTTATGTATTCCAAGTTACTCTATATGTTATAGTGCAGTGCAAGCATACATGTTTAATGACCTCTGCTTTGTGTACATTCCTTTGTTTACATTGTGGATGAAAGCACTACCATACCTCAACATGGCTGCTAGCAATTATTGTGGGCTCGAACAGGGGCTTCTCACTATGTAGAACAGCTTGCAGTCTTGCATATTCGATTAGCAATGCTACTCATTGTGGACAGCCACCAGATCATGTTCATTTTAGTGTGACATATGCATGCTGTTAATGAATTCCAGAGTATGTGTGTACCTTCCACAACTATGGGACTGACTGACCACTTTCTACACCTTCCTTCAAATGTAGTCTGTCACCATATTCAGTAAGTCCAGGAAAGCCATTATCATGCATTTACTACAAATGGCATGACTGAAAAATGAATACCATGCACACAAAATTTAGTCTCCAAAAAAGGTTGGAAACAATAATCCAATTTAACACTTCCACTTCCTTTTCTACATAATATCTAGAGAAAAAAATCACCAGTATAGGCAACATTTAAAGAACACAAATGAGAAGTATAAATTAATTAATGTTTGTAAAGAATGCATCAATTGGGTGAAAGAAAAAGGCAGGTTACTATACCTGAATTTCCAGTCCAGTCACCACTGTACCCAATTAGAAAAACATTCCTTTAAATCAAGATACATACCCCAAAAATAAGTAACCTCATTCAAAAAATTATGTGATGTAGACAAAAGCACACATGAGCAGAAAGTACCAGGCCCTGGAAAAATTTAGATGGACGATCACAAAAGTCAACAACAATTCTCAATTAAGCAGAATAAGAAGCAGGCAGGTATTGTTTCAAATATCCTATAAAGCACCAGAAAAAAATAAATTTCTGACCACTTAGGTTGCAGAAGAAATGTAAAAGGCATGACCTTGCCCAAGTTAACAAGAACGCAAATTCTGAATAGTCAATCAACACTTGTCATCTGCAGTGAGTTTCCCTTTGGCTGTATGGAGTGACACATTAAAGTCTCAAACCAAATAATTGACATTTGTGCAAATAAAAAGCTTGAAATTGTTCTAGAATAACAACACAAGATGTAAGAGATGTGGCTGCATAAAAGCATAGTATAAATGTCAGAGAGTTAAGAGCCATCCAAATGAACACAGTAGCATGACACTACTGAAGCAAACAGGCAGTCTGAAGTAGGGAGGCAAAGTATCTCCGTAATACTCCATAGCAGTTAATAGGCAGAAAGTACCTGCAAGTACCTGAAGGGCTTTAACAGGGTAACTGCCTCTTGAGGAAGTAGATTTCTTACCTCTGGGCTTAAAGATGATTATAGAGAGGAGTTGTGAGGGCTCTATGACTACAGTTAGGAGGGTATCCTTGAAGTATGAAGTCTGGAAAATATATCTAAGACCTGAGTGGAATAGGAGCTGTTATGAGTTACCCTGCTTTTGTTAAGGACAGGGAAACAGTTATTCAGCTTGTGTGATAAGGAATAAAAATGGATACCTATTGTAAGTACTGTTTCTTTTATTAACCAAACTTTGGGTGAAACTTGATCAGAAATTCTGAATCTGGGTTTTTAACAAAGGTCACTCCACTGAGTTTTGAAAACAGGTTGTGTGTGTAATTGCACTTTATAAGAGCACACATTGACACATAATTTTTGACTGTATTTCTTTTTCTGTTACTCCCAGTATTGACAAGAAAGCACTGAAAGATAGTTTCCTGAGACTGTTTCAGAAAATACAGTAAAATGCTATACTGGTGCATTGCAATGGATTGAAATATGTTTTTTTTTTTCATTTATCTGGGACTTTTCAGGACAGTTGCTTTGTCCAAGTTTGAATTATTTCCTTATTCCGGAAGTGAATGCTACCACTTAAAGCTGAAAGGAAACTGTGGGGAACTATATGAGAAGCTATCTGAGGTCTGCACTGAAAGAACAAGGAACGATTAAATTATTGCTCCATGCAGAGATTTGCTCTGGCCAAAGGATTCCTTGGGTCAGAAAAAATGGTTGCTTTGAGTAACTCAAAAAATGTAGTCCCATATGGGGATTTGTCCTTGATAAAGAATTCTCATGGAAGTAAGAAGGGTTACTTTAAACAAAGTTTAACTGTTTTTTTTTCTATTGGTGAACATTTCCTGTAAAACTTGCATATACTGAAATGAAGCTTGTGACTTCTATGCAAAATTGAAATAAAACAACTAATAAGGGTTTAGTGAACTTGATTACAACTCTTCAGGAGTGATATGTAGCCATTGACCAACACTTGCTTAGCCTGCAACAACAGGTATTCAGAATAGTGAACTGCCTCCTTCTTCACTGGCATTTCGAAACACGACCTGCTTCTGAAGAAACTCAGGAGACAAGATGATATAGAGACATAGCTGCTGGTGTTTGAAATATATGACGTTATAAAATATAGGTCCCAAAGAGAGTGGTGCAGAATATTGTCCACATATTTAATCAGGGACTCAAAGAAGGCATACATAGACCTGTAGGATGCTGATGCACTCATCTATAAGAAGCTGAAACAAGACATTTTGGGCAAGGCTGGAGCTATGGCTGAGGTACAGTTCCTTAAGTTTCATAACTGGACATTCAGTCTGGTCAGACCAGTAAGGTCACAAACAGCTGACTTAATGCACACTTTGAAAATGTGGTTAATTCCTCATCTATATAATGTAACTAAATTCCAAGATATATTGGATACAGACAAATTTAAGAGGTCAATTTCTAACAATTTAAAAAAGTTGGTATTCCAGAGGGACTATTAAGTCCTCTAAACAGCTAATTGTTTTAGTACAACATCTGTTGCTACCTGAAACTGCAAACTCTTAGACTTGTATACAGCAAGAGTTAATAGTAACCCTTCATTTGAGTATGTTTACCTGACTACAAACAAGAAGAAATTGTTAACACCTGAGATAATTTGTTTTAAATGTTCAAGAGAAGAGCATATAACCAAACAGTGCTGAGTTCATAGGTTCATAGGTAGGTACTAGGCTATCGGCTCAAGGGCCTAAGTAAGGCTAGCCAACAAGGCTCCCTGGCTTACGCCACCCAAGAAAGTTAATTTTCTGTGCCCCTGTCAAGCAGAGCCACATAAGTGATCTTTGGGGTGTATTTCCTGTTTCCCAGCCACTCATCAAGATTTTTCTTGAAGAGTGCTTGACATAAATGGGTAGCTTGTTCCAGAGTATAGGAAGTCTCTGGGACAGAAATCTATCCCTCCAGCATGTCCTGTTTATTGTGGTGACAAGGTGTAGGTCCCTAGAGCGTGTAGCTCAGAGGGATTGTGATTTCTTTAGGTGTAGCATGTCCAACAGCTCTGGGTTTAACATAGCTTAATATGTTAGGCTGAGATCTCCTCGAAGTAGGCGATATGCTACAGAGTAAAGCTGGAGTTTTTTGAGACAGTCAGTGTAGGGCATCTGTCTGAGGCCAGTAATCCTCTTTGTGAGGTAATTCTGAAGCTTTTCCCAGCTGCTGCAGATGCCTTGTGAGGTACATTCCAAAAGGGGCATTGTACTCTATAATGGGTCTAATGAGTGCCGAGTAGAGGGGGAAAATTACCTATTTTTTCCTGGATGAGAACCCTTTTGTGATGAGGTGTGCCACATAGAAGGATTTCCTGACTACTGTGGCGATGTGATTATCAAAGGAGACACTACTGTCCACCTGGGTCCCAAGGTCTCTTATCACACATTCGGCATTAAATAGACTGCCGTTTATGTGGTAGTTCATGGGTACAGAGTTTTTACCAAAGGGGATGACACTGCACTTTTTGGCATTGAGTTTGAGGCCATGCCTCTGACACCAGGCATCTGTCTCAGTGAGGCCCTTCTGTAGGATGTCCACATCATTTGAGGACTCGACTATGGCTCCTAGTTTGCAGTCATCTGCGAACTTCATTAGCCAGAGGCCTTCTGTGTTAGCCTGTACTTCAGAGAAGTAGATACCAAACAGGAGAGTTCCCAGGACTGAACCCTGTGGTACTCTACTTGTCACTGGTTTGAAGTCAGATTTGGAGTCTGCAACTTTTACAGTGTGGGTTCTGTCAGTGAGCCAGTTGGCAACTCATCTTGTGACGTAGGGATTTATACCTAGTTTAGTGAGTTTAGCTATCATTCCAGAATGGGGGATGGTGTCAAAAGTGGCGAGGTCAAGATAGGCTGTGTGAACCACCTTACCCTCTTCTACGGCTTTGGTGTCTGCCTCAAAGAAGTCGATAAGGTTCAGAAGGCATGATCTGCCTTTCACAAACCTGAACTGGGTGGGTTTCAGAGTTTGGAGGTTACCAATGTCTTTGTTTATGAGTTCCATGATGATATGTTCCATGGCCTTGCAGACCAGGCTCATCAGGCTAATAGGGCGATAGTTCCCAGGATCAGTGGTGGTTCCCCTTTGTGGAGTTGGATAACTGTTGCTGTGCACCATTCAGTAAGCAGAAAGCCTGATGTGAGACTATGATTGAACATGGTGCTTAGGTGGGGAGCCAGTTCGTTCTAAAGTTCATGTAAAATGCAGCCAGGCATGTTGTTCAGGCCCATGGATGCTGTGTTTTTGGTTTTAGAGAATGCAGCTTTTACCTGCATATGTGTGATTACAGGTACTCTGCATTCTTCCTGTATAGATATGGGCCCTTTAGAAGGTGAGAGGGGGGTAAAGTTAGCAATGAACCCATCTGCCAGGATGTTGGCAATATCAGTTGGTTCTGTAATTTTCATGCTGTTGTGCTGTAACTCAGAGCAGATCTGGGTGTTGCCATTGAGATTCTTGACATAGCTATAGAATGGTTTGTGGTTGCCCTTAGAATCAGTGGCGATTTTGTTTTCATAGCTAGCTTTGGAGGATCTTATAAGGGATCTCAGCTTCTTACTGAGGCTGACCAGGGAGCTCCTCCACTCATGGGATTTTACTCTCTTTTGCAACAGTTTCTTTTCTATTGTAGAGTTTGTTTATGGCAGGGGACCACCAGATTGGCTTCCTTTTTTTGGAGGATAGCATCTTGGTTCTGTTTGGGATAGCATGATCCATGCACTCATATAAGTGCTTATAGAGTGCATTTGTGTAGGAATTCAGCAGTCATAACTGTATTGTCCACCTGCGTGAGTGTCATGAAGTTCACCACTTCTGTCTTAAGAAGCATGAAGTTGGCTTTGGAGAAATTTTTTACCGTGGTTTCCTTAATGGTGGGTGGGAGTGGGATGCACATATCTAGGGTGGTTAGCTTATGGTCAGATCTGACTAACGAGGAGTTGACTTCAGTTGTGGAACACTGGTCACTCATGTTGGTAATGACTAGGTTTGGGATATTGTTGCCCCTGGTGGGGGTGTGGATAAGTTGGTCCAGGGCATTGACATTTATGAATTCCAGAAAGCGTTGAGCAAAAGAGTTGGTACATGAGTAGTTTTCCCAGTTAATGGTGGGGTAGTTGAAATCACCCATTATTAGGGTGTTTGGTTGAACCCTAATATTTCCAGTATATCAAGAAAAGAGTGGGCATCCTGAGGCATGATGGGGGATCTGTAGCAAGCTACAATTTGGATTGCAGTTTTGCCCAGAGTTAGTTGCTCTTGGATAACCTCGGATGAATTATGCTGCATAACTAGTCTGGATGTGTGGATACCCTTAATGAATATGGACACAATGAGTTATTGAGAACAATACTATAAATGCAAAAATGTGCAATGCTGACCAACAAGCTGTACCTGAAAGCAGGCCTATGGATGTTGAAATGCTGAATTTTCAACAATTAGAAGATCAGAATCTGATTTTCTGTCACTATGCTGTTATTAAGCATGTTAAATATAATACTGCAGAAGAGGGAATAGAAATGCAAAAAGTGTTGGACTCGGGAATATGATTATGTTAGTTTGAGCACATGTGTGGATGCATAAAGTAGCGAATAAACAGAAAACTGAAGTAATATATGTACACAGAGATAAACAGGAGTACCTCATAATGCAAGTATAAATTTTAACCCTGATAGGCAAAGTTTTATACTCAGTAGCTATAACGCATTATTTATCATGTGATGTGATAATTGGCCAAGAATACCCTCACTCTGACAAGCTGTAGAAAACAGGGGATACAATATTCTTCCAGATGCATTATCAAAAGTACATACTCCTAGTTAAACAAGTGCGGGACTAGAAGCCACAAAGTCAGTTAAGATTTGGCTCTGGATAGAAGGGTTAGACAAATATGATACTAGGTCTTGCCAAAGGACACCAGCTGCTAAAATGATAACATGGGTCATTATGGACATTGACTTATCTGGTACTGAATCGTGCCAAAAGTCTTCAAGTGCAAAATAATAATAATAAAAAAAAAAAAAAAAAAAAAAAAAAGGATTATTGAGGAAACCAGCAGGAACAGCCTAACAAAATATAGTAATGGAAGTAGGAGTTAAAAAAATTAGTAAGAAATTGATGAATTTCATACTGAAGAAAAAAAGAAAAGGGGAACTTGAACAGTCTTAAGCTTTACCCTGCTACAGCAAAGCAAAGGGCCGGTTAGAAACAGAAGCAGGATCCTACTGATAAAGAAAGAAAACTATTGAAGAAGAAGAAGGGGAAACTACCAGTTTCCTGATGGAAGAACATTATTTTTGTGAGTCAACTTTCTTAGAGGATGAATTAGATGAAGGGACAAGCCCATACCTTTATTGGTAGGAGAAGAGGCCAAGACCTCCGCTTCACTTCAGAATACTGATGACAATAATGCTGACTTGGCTGACCTTCAGATTATAAACTATGTCAGATTACAGAAGGTTCAGTGGGAAGATGATATGCTAAGCAGAAGCAGAGAAAATAGCATAAGAATAGATTGTGGAAACAAGGGAACACCTACAAACAAAAAATGACCTGCTCTATAGGGAAACTAAAAGTAAATAACATGCTGAGCCCCTTCTTTGTTTCAAGGCATTTCAGAACACTTACCATAAGCTATCAGCTAAACATATTTTGTGAGGTCATTCAGCAATGTACAATTCAAAGCTATGATTTTAGTTAAAAAACTCCTGGCATAGATTTATGAAAGATATAGAAAATTTCTGAGTAGCTTGCTTAGAATGTCAAAGAACAGCACCTGATTCAGGTTTTAAGAACCCTTTGACACCCTTACCTATTTTGGATGTTCCATTTGAAAGAATAACAAAAAGAATGTCCCATTTGAATGGATAACAAAGGACATTGTGGGTCTGCTTGTAAAACTGAGTAAGAAACATCAGTATGTACTTGTAATTATTGACTATCCAACAAAATTTCAAGAGGCAGTACCTAAAGAGTTAATGCACCTGCAGAATTTAAAGTCAGTGTTTTGAAATTGTAGAAAAAAAAACTGAAGTAATTTGTAGGATGAGACAACAAAGAAATAGAAAACCTAGTACTGTATTTTTCTAGGGCAGCAATTATCCAATAGATTCTTACTATCCAATGTACACCATTCATGTCTCAAGTAATGCATGGACCTTTAACTTGTTCTTCTTTCGGCTTTTCCTGGTTAGGGGTCACCACAGTGCGACTCTGGTCTGCTAATAATTGGCAGTAGACTTTTACGGTGCCAAGGTGCCAGCCTGACACCCAACCTTCAACAAAGGCATGCGCATTCACACATCTTTCGAACACCACTCGACCGCGGGGAGGACATGCAGACTCCACACAGAAGGCAGTCCAGCCGAGAATCGAATGGGAGAACCTCTTGCTGTGAGGCGACAATGCTACTGCTGCACCACCGCGGCTTTAATAATTTATGAAAATAAACAACTCATATATGTATGTGATAAAAAGTGAAAACTAGAACCTGTTTTAAGTGCTACTGCTTTTGCTAACCAAACAAGAAGCTTTGTATCAGAAATACTGAACCCACGTTTACTGAACAAAAGCAACTCAGATTTGAAAAGATTTCTGTTGTAAATTTGTACTCTCTATCAGCACTTGCTGTAAGAGTAACTTTGCGACTGTATTTCTTTTCGTTATTCCTTATTTTGACAAAAAAAGCACTGTTCTTCATTTATTGCCTGTAAATAAACCTTACCTTGAACTGAAAGGTGGTTTCCAAAGACTGTTTCTGTTGCTGAAAATTAATTAATTAAATAAATAAATCCCTAATAGTAGTATACTATACACACCTACACTGCTTTTCTGTATGTTGTTGATGCACTGGCTGTTAGGAAGCTTTACTTTGAAAAAATAATGTTGCTGTGAGTTTCACCAGATTGTATAGCATTGAGTGAGCTGACAGAGCACTTTTGAAGGGGTGTGGCCCTTTTCTTCTCTGTGGTATGACTGCAGAGTTAGTTTACATATTTAAGAGGGTTGGGGCAGAACCCTTACCTTGGGGTTACAGGAGGGCTTACCCTCTGTAGAAAATAGATTTTTTGTGTTTTTATTAGTTTTGCGAATCAGTGCTCTTGGTATTTCTTCCCCTCTTTCGGCTGTTCTTGTTAGGGGTCGCCACAGTGGATCATCTGTTTCCATTTCTTCCTGTCCTCTGCATATTGCTTAGTCAGTGCTCTTGGTATTTGATTTTCAATAAATGTTAATTTGAAAAATGGTGATTCAAGTACATAGGTAAACGCGCACACACACACACACACACACACACACACACACACACACACACACACACACACACACACACACACACACACACACACACACACACACACACACACACACACACACTGTTGCAATTATGTATATATTCATGTGCACTATTGTTTTCAGGTTCAATAATAGTATCAGATAATATGTAACGATAGTTTAAAACATGAAGGTTTTCTGTGGCAATAGTACTATTATTAATAAATAAATGTTTCAGATTAAACTAATAGAAGGTGTAGATGTGTATGTATTTGGATAATAATTGATAAAGGCGTATAATAAGCATGATTAATTTACTTTTTTTGGTAGTGATAGAATAATCTGCAGTGTAGTAGTATGATACTTGCAAGAGATGCTGTTCTTTAATATATTGCATGAAAAGTGGTTTACAGGTTTGTCAGTAGCAGAGAATGAAAGGGCAGGGCTTTGTTTGTGGGGTAGATGTGTGAGGACTGCATGTGGGAAGAATCCAGTATGAATGACTATGTCTCATTTAACAGCATGCTAATTATTTCAACCCCAAATATCTAAAACCTTCAGAAGTCCCTAGTAAAAATAATGGCATTCTTCAGGTCACAAGCACAAAAAAAAAAATACTCACAAGGTAGGAGCAAGCCCTTACACCCCAAATATATATAGATATATATGGGTCTACTTCACTTACCAGAATGCCCAAATCACCGACTTTCACTTTGTCGAGATCAATGGACCAACAAATCAGAAGACCAACACTTGGAACACCTACATTCCTCTCGAGGTAAGTAGCTGCTTGGCCATCTTGTTGAACTTTGCCCCTTACCCCCACGGTAGTGTGATCTTGGAGTTGGTATATTTAGTTAGGGGGCCTCCACATGGGTAGATTTACTTTTGTTGATTTTTTTGTTTTTATTTTGGGTTGGCCATGCAGTTACTTACCTCAAGTCAGAAGTCAGTGTCTCAGATGTCGGTCTTCTGCTTTTGTCGGTCCATTGGTCTTGGCAAAGTAAAAGTAAGTGATGTGGGCATTTGGGTAAATGAAGTAGATCTACATATACATATACATATATATATATATATATATATATATATATATATATATATATATATATATATATATATATATGGGTCCACTACAGAATTTCAAAGCTTAAAATTTTGAAATTCATATGATCAAAGATCATATGATTGAAGTTTTAAAACTTCGAAATCCTGAACAGAGATCGGCATACAGCACAGAACAGGAGATTTCCCTTTTCCTTGCTGTAGTGCGATCTCGGAATTGGTATATTTAAGTAGCGGGGGTGTGGGGGGTGCAGGGGGCATGACCCCTGCAAAAACATGTTTTGTGATGTGTTGACTGCTTTTTGGGGGGTTTCTTAATTTCAAGATTCCAAGATCTTGAGGTTCTGAATTCGATATTCTGAACATCGGGATTTTATATATATATATATATATATATATATATATATATATATATATGGGTTCCTATCAGCATTTCGAATGTTAAAAACGCCAAATTTAATTTCATTGAACTGAAATGTTTGAAATGTCAGAAGACCGAACTGACGGAACATCAATTTCTTTCCCAGGGAAAGAAATCAGTGGGCCGTCATCGGAGTTTGCTATTTCCTCCACTGTGGTGCTGTCTCGGAGTTAGTATATTTAAGTAGGGGGTTGTGGGGGGTCTGTTAGTGTTTAAAGTATTAAAAATGTTTTGTTTTTTGCATGGAACACCGATTTCTTTCCCTGGGAAAGAAATCGATGTCCATCAGTTCGCTCTTTCGAGATTTCTAACATTTCAGTTTGATGAAAGTGCATTCGGCGTTTTCAGCATTCAAAATGCTGATATAGACCCATATATACATACATATACATATGTGAATGTATTCTTAAATAAAACCCTCTGCGAACAACACTCACATTGCTGGAACTAAACTCACCATATGTAAAAATGGACGGCACACCACAGATGACAACAACAAAAGTCTGAATCAAAAAAAAAAAAAACAAAACACCAAAAAACCCCCAGTGTGTGTGTGTGTGTGTGTGTGTGTGTGTGTGTGTGTGTGTGTGTGTGTGTATATATATATATATATATATATATATATATATATATATATATATATATATATATATAGGGTCTATATTAGAACATCGGAGTTTCACAAATTTGGATGTTCTAATATCGACCCCTGTTCAGTGAACGCTGAAAATGGCGAAGCTGCGACACACCAAATTTCTTCCTAGGGAAGGAATTCAGTTGGCTGTTCCTGTGGCTTCACTATGTTCAGCACTGTGGTGGAAAGTTATGTGTGAGGATCAGGTAAGTGTGCAATTGTGTGGACGTGAGGGTTAGGGTGCGGGGTAGGTGAGTTAGGGTGCGGGTCAGGTAAGTGTGCGATTGTGTGGACGTGACGGTTAG
The DNA here is from genome assembly GCF_019279795.1 of Protopterus annectens. Classification (NCBI taxonomy): domain Eukaryota; kingdom Metazoa; phylum Chordata; order Ceratodontiformes; family Protopteridae; genus Protopterus; species Protopterus annectens. Next base: position 1,089,838,204 of record NC_056732.1, on the reverse strand, counting down.
GGCACGTGTGAGGTGAGTGTGCGATAGTGACGGACCTTCGGGTTAGGGTTTGGGTTAAGGTAAGTGGATAGCTAGTGGTGTGTGTACAGTTTAGTGTAGGGTTAGATGTAGGATTTTAGGTGTATGTGTGTGTGTGTGTGTGTGTGTGTGTGTGTGTGTGTGTGT